>NC_088857.1:34342863-34507863 GCF_963853765.1 Magallana gigas | reverse complement strand
ATTTACAGATTAAAGTGTGAATTTTACAGATTAGAGGGTACAATTTACAGATTAAATTGTGAATTTTACAGATTAAAGTGTAAATTTTACAGATTAAAATGTAAAATTTACAGATTAAAGTGTAAATTTTACACTTTAAAGTGTGAATTTTACAGATTAAAGTGTAAATTTTAAAGATTAAAGTGTAAAATTTACACTTTAAAGTGTAGAAAATGAAAAAAATGTGAAGTGTATATGTTGCACTAATACGCTTTCGTAATCAAAGAATATGTTTAACGCGTGTGAAATTTATTGTAATGTTTCATTGAAATAATTTATTTTCTCATTCATGGTGGGTTTTTTTTTTTATTGTTTTACGGTTTTGTTTTTTGTTGTTGTTTTTTCGTTGTTTTTTTTAAGAATGTTTTTTAAAACATTTTAATTGACGACAAGCATTTCCTCGTCATAAACATAATCGAGAACAGAATCCTTTTTCCGCTTTTTAGTAGGGATTGTTTTATTTTAAACAAAACCCTTTCATATGTTATGTGCTCTAAAATACTGCTTTGTTGTCACGTGAAAAATTCATAATTTCATTTGATAACCTTTCAGTTTTCATAGAGGCTTATCAGTTTTTTGTCGGAAGTCTATATTCTGAAGTCGCCCAACGCATCGACCTAATTATCAAAGCTTTATTCGGTTGATGCTCCATTATGGCCTCGAGCAATCTGACGTTCAAATGCATTGTAAGGCCATCTCTTTTGCTTCCTCATGATGCTATGAAGTGCAGAGAAAATGCACCGAAAAATTGTCGCAATTGCTAGTAGCTCGATATACAAAATACATTTTAACGCGGTCGAATACATGTAACTGTTTATGTTAATAAATAGACAATTCGCTTGAACAAGCGATATTTAGACTCGGGTCTAAAGCGCGAAGAAGCAAGCACGCTCTCTTAGTCTGTCACACGTTTTCTATTACCCTGGCTCAAACATTGCTTATATTTCGTAGTTTATTTAGTTATTTAGCTCGATTATGCGCGGATCTACAATGTAGGGATGTTGGGGAGGGGGGGGGGGTGGTTGTAAAAGATCAGTATTAGCTCTGTGTTACAGAATTAATTTCCATAGCAACCCACACAAGTCTTGTTACACGGTTTTCATTTATAATCAATATTTTGTCTTTTTAGAATACATGAATAACGACAGTAACGTTCTCTTTTATTTCAGGTTCCCTATTCTGGAACAACTTACAAGTATTTAGCAACCAGCAACTTTCAATGGCAACCATATCCTAGTGATATTTGTTTGGTAAAACGATTTAAAGTGAAACCATAATGGAATTATAAGATACTACACATTCGGCCAGTTAGAAGGAGTGTTTGAAGAAATACAACGAACGGTAACTCCGAAATAAGAAATAATGAAAATTACCGACCCGTTGTTAAAATATACCGGTGAATTGCACGCATAAGCTAGGATTTGCGGGTGGGGTTTGGATGGATTTAGAGACATAACTTTAACAATTTTTTTTTATTCAAAACTAATAGTGATATGAATTATTGCAACTTTTCGAAGTAACTCGTAAAACAACTGTAGGCCCCAGGTAGTCCATCTGAATTTTTCAGACCAGGAGCTACAGACCTGCAACTACGACTTCTCAAAAGCACGTCCATCCGCCTCCTGGTTATTTTTCTCGCAAAATGAGGTTCTCAATAATGTAGCATGTTCATCTGTTTTGAATAATAAATGTGGCATTATGTTGAAAAAAGAAAATTGAATGAAAGCGTTAATTTTCGCCAGTAGCTCTTAGTGTTTATGACAAGGCATCTTAATGAATAAATTTTAAAAGCTTGACACAGGTCTATGAAATCAAGCGACCACCATCCAAACTAATAAGTTAAATTAAAATCTGACTGGGTTATTAAAGTCTTTTCGACATGGAATAGTATTGTTTATATTTATACAAGACTTTATTTTAACCTGTGAACCCACATTTTTATCAGAGAGGATGAACAATGGAAAAGGAGATAATTGATTAAAGTATTGCCCATACCAGGCCCATTCCACCACTCTTTCTATATCCAATAGATTTTTAGGGTCTTCCGTTTCCAACGGAAGACCCTCTTGTTATTCTATTGTTTCTTTTTATTATTAGGGTTTTCCGTTTGTTATTCTACTGTTTCTTTTTATTATTTTTTTTCCCCGCAAATTTTGTGCAGTCCACTTCTCGTACATTTTTTGTCTGATTGCTATGAAACTTTCAGGGTATGTAGATGGTATTAAGATCTCTAGACGTTCTTGTCAAATTTTTGCTAGATGTGTCCGCGCAGAACAAATCTCTGTCGGCGCCCCTGTCTGTAACCCCAAATATAAACAGCGATGAACGGCATTATGGGAAAGACAGAGCCATGGATGCCGAAAGCAGAGGAGAAGTGTATTTTTTCGCCGTACATGTTGTACGTTCACGTGCACTTTTCAATCCACAGTGAAGCACATGAACAGATGTTTACGTTTACATTGATCAGCTGTTGATAAGCTGATAAGAGTTACGAGTAATAACAGAAAAAAAATGGACATTTAACAGGTCTAGGCAACCTCCGTTTTTGGAGGATAGCTCAATTTCAAGATGGCTGCTGATTTTTACCATATATGGAAAGTCACTTTGCATTGTGGGTGAAATTATCCTCCATTTTTGGAGGATAGCATGGGTATATTTCAAAGGCTTCGTGCATATCTTTAATGAAAAAATGCAAGCACCAGACTATATGGGAAATAAAGTTATGGAAATAAACTAATGATTGTATGCGGCGATTTGAAATTCTATGTATAGTATTTTCACAATATGCTTTGAAAGTGTGTACTTCCTGTGTTCAGTTTTACAAATGACATAGACTATTTACATCTGTTTCATTTAATCAAAATCACAAAATAGTGATGTTTATTCCTCATTAAAACATTAATGACTTAATTCACGTTTAGAGACACATAATAGATATATTGATCTGCTATATTGTACATGTACAAAGGAAATGTTTGCATATACCTTAGGAACTTTGTAGCTCTTATTCTAATTAATTCACAGGTTATTTAGTATCATTTAAATTTAATCCCCTTCACACAAAAAGACAATGTTAAATTTTATTAATCAAAATGATACCATTTATAGATATCAATTATCCTGAATATTGAAAAAAAAATGTGAGAGTCTTCACATAAAATATTTTCTTTAAAATCAGCCCTGCAATTATTTAAACTTAAATATTATCAATAAATATAATTATTAATAGCTAAATAAGGTGATATTTTTATTGTCTAATAGTTATATTTTATTCATAGTTAACGCCCTTTGTAAAAACAGAATTAATTGCCCTTCATCTGAAAAGATCCACCAGGGGGCACAAACATCTATCCTCCAATTTTGGAGGATAAAATCTATCCTCCAAAAACGGAGGTTGCCTAGACCTGTTTAAAAGTGTGATTTATGTGGATGTTACTGAAGAAGGTAAGTCTTTTTACTCATTTTAAAGTTTGAACTTTCTTGTCTTTAGTGGTTAAAATGTCAGCATGTAAACTAGTTAACATTTAGTCTATAGATGTGTACATGTAAGTACGTGCACACTGTCACTGATGTATGTTATTTTGTTAGTTCAGACAATATAAATCCTTTTAACAGAGTTGAATCCAAAATGTTTACCTTTTATTTGTTTTTTTCCTTTACTTTTTACCAGAATTTTGTTTGAATTACAATTCAATTTATTGACAAAATCCACATGTGGCGAAAGTCATACATACAGTATACAAATATAGTTAGTACATAGATTTTCTTATGTTATGTGCATCACGTATGAAGTTACAAATATTTCTTGCTCGAGGTTCATGGGAGACTGGAAAGGATGACCAAATTTATCTATTTAAAAAAAAACAGTTTGTGAATTTTGAACTCAAAATTCAAAGCAGGGTCTAATTAGAAACACATGATATATTCTGGTGCGGAAGACTTTAAATGTAGACATGAATACCCTGTAGACATAACATCAAGTAAATAAATTGTATACTTCAGAGTTAAAACATGACTTTAATATTTTTATGATGCCGATCATTGTATCATTAGAGAGGTTTAGCAGACCAACGGGTACCTGGTACATGTACATGTAGGTTACAAGTTAGAACTATGCGTACCAGTTCACATAATTTTTCTTGTTTAGCAATTATGATGTGTACTTAAATTGTCCTTGTTAATGTTTTAAATGTAATTTTTATATTCTCTTTTTTTTAATCTGACTACTGGCAGTACTGGCGTGCGAGCAGTTCTTGCCGAGGACCATTTCTTGCTGGTGCATTGTTACATCATATTTTCATATATAATTTTATGTGTTGATATTAAAAATGACGTAACAATGCACTGGTGAGAAATGGTACTCGGCGAGAACTGATCGCACGCCAATATTGATTAATTACAGACAAAAACTGAAGGCTGCAAGTGTTATATTTTATTGAACACCATTGTTTAAATAATTCTTTATATATGTGACAGTCAGACTGGTTTGAATACCAGTGCCAGATAGCTCAGTTGGTAGCTAGAGCACCTGACAAGAGATTCAGGGGGCCCAGGTTCGAATCCCAGTCTGTTCCGTCATTATTTCTCCCATCTTGTACATATATATCAGATATACATGTATAAAAGATGATTAAGAGTCATCACATGTTTTGCAAGATGCAATTTATTTAAGTGTTAAAAACGTTAACTTTACAACACAATACATTTAAGTGAATATTTATGTTTCTTGATATTATTTGGTGTGGTTTTCTTGACAGCGTCGCATTCAAGTCAGTGTCAGCTACATTATGCATAAACAATTTACCCGCTCCTAAACCACAAACTTTCTTATTAGTGGATTTAGGTTACCACTGATTGTCTGCTGTTGCAGCAGACTAATAATATATGCACAGACAAAACACAATGAACTTATCAGAGAATGAAAAATCCCTCGAGTTACTTTCAACTGTTGGAATTCGGGTATTTTTTTTTTTAAATTTACATACTTGTGACAAAACATATATGTGGTACATACAGCTGTAGCTTTATGAAGAAAATTTGGGTTAGACCATATATAGCTACCATGCAAGCTAAATGATATTTACAAAAAACTTGCAATTTATGGCGCACGAAATATACGCTAGTTTTATAAAGATTGACATACATGTAATGTACCACATTCTGTGAAATATAATCTATTAAAAATTCTTTATTAAGTTTACTCATACATGTTTTATGCTTATTGCACATAGTATATTTTAAAACATGTAATTTATAAGAAAAGAAACAAAACCCTTGCTAAATTTATTTGCAAAAAAAAACAAACCAGTAGAATTGATAAAACATGGTATACCAGAAGCTAATACATGTACTTTGACGCTGTTTGGATAGGTAATATTCCTTTGTAATTTACGAATTGAGATATTGACTGTTGCACTACAAGTAATAAACTCTCTCTCTCTCAATCTCTCTCTCAATTTGATAAGTGTCTATACCTAAGAAATTTTTTTGATATTGCCTAAATGTTATGTCATGTATTTGGATATGTCATACTTATTACACTGCTTGGTCAGTGTATTTTTTCCAGATATACTATGCATATGTTAATGTAAACACAGCTATTACCAGTACATGTATGTAAACACAGCTAATTTTTTTTTTTATTTCAGCTCAAAACGGACTCCTGTTACCACATGGCACAACATGGCTTTTACCGGTACCTATTGATTATAGTGGGTCAGCTCTTGAGGTTAACCTGTCACCTCTAATCACATGCATATTCCTTGTGTTCTACAGACTATTTACTGGTAATTCAAATTAAATCGGATAATGCAAGAACAATAATGGAACTTTAAGAAAGCATCATGGTATGTTGTGGTTTGTGTTTGATAAGAAATTATGAAAAACAAAATTAAGACTGTTTAAAGAAATTCATAATTGTTGTGAAAATTTGTTTTTCAATAAAAGTATGCAATTATGTTTCCTTTATTTTTTATTTCATAAAGATATTAAGATGTGTTTACATAATTGAAAAATCAACCCCCCCCCCCCATCCAATTGTCTGCATTAAGATTACATGTAGGATATGTAAATGTACATTTGACTTTGAAATAACATCTGCTATGATAATTACTTTTGAAATGAACAAGAAACAACCTATTTCTACCTTTCTAAGGTATATATGCATAAAAAAAGTAGAAAAACATGTCAAATTTGAACATTTTTCATGGAAATCAACTCAATCTGTCTCCAGCTACCTGGGTGTGTTTGAATTTAATTTTAATTTAAGGCAGATGTCTAACTTGTAGGTTGTAACTAACTGTTTTAGCATGGTTAGAAGGAGACTAGAAATCAGAATAGATTAGATATTCACTATATATGATTGTTAGCTTACTTTTTTCATGAAAACAAGAAATCACAAGCAGGACAGCTGTCTATTTGTTAATTAAAATGGTACAAATCATACAATAAACAAATAAAGATCAAATTTTAGAATCAGTGATGATTGTTTTCAAATATGTGTGAGAAATGACTCAAGGAAATTGCCACAAGTTTCATAAAATTAGGTAAAACATTTCAAACCATTACTTTTTGTGAAAATCAAAATATGGGGGGGGGGGGTATACATGTAAGGGCATTTCTAAGTGATGTGAAGCTTTTTATCATGATTATATCATGTAGATGTATGTTGTATTGAATAAGGTTTCTTTTTAAAGGTGGTTGAACAACAATTGACCTCTAAAAGGTCAGGTAAAGATGTTTTACTATGGAGAACCCTATAAATCTGTGTTTACTAAAGGAAATTGGAAATGGTGGGTTCACTTAAATGGCCATATTTTTATTAAACCTCAATGGAATTGGCAATATGTGGTATTCTTTTTCTCAGAATTGCATTAGCTTTCTTATTCTAAGACAAACCGTCTTTTCATAAAATGTTAGTGTATTAAGTTAAAGGTACAAGGAACAGTTTCGGATAAAGTACCGTCAATATTTTTGTAAAATTGAGAGTGACTGTACTTGAAGGTTTATCAGTGTTGCGTAGATTCATGAAATGAATTTTAATGATTATCATTAGTTAGAGGGATGTCTCTTGTTGGAATTGGTAAGCAATATTAAGGCCCTCTTGTTGGAATTGGTAAACAATATCAAGGCCCCTAATTTTAAGTACATGAGAAGCAGTAAATAAATAAATTATGAAACTTGCGGCTATGACTGTTGTGTTGACTTTACACAGTGAAATTGAAGGTTGCAAACACAGGTTATATAACATGAAATGTAGGTGGATGGGATATTATATACCTATTTACTGGGTATGAGGACAATAGCAAGTTTAATGTCCCCCAAGACAGCAACTATTTCATGAGGCAAAGCCAAGGGAAATAGTTGCTGTGGAGTGGGACAATAAACTTGCTACTGTCCGAATAGTCAGTTAATTTGTATTTTATTATACCAAAGAAAACTTTATTTGTCAGCGATACAGAATTTCTTGATGATAAACAAATTAGAGTTATAAAACTTTGTATTTAATGCAGCGATCTGATTAGGTCAGAGGTGTTCCTAGTTTAAAAAGGAGGGAAATCGAATTCTGCTGATGAATGGTTTTGATGACTATTCACCATGGGCATATAGCATGGATAATATTTCAAATTAGATAAAAAAGCATGTTTATGTGGGCGCGCCTTCTAGTTATCAGTTGATGTCCGTCTGTCCATCCAAGATTGCTTGACTGGAGCATAGCTTCTCTCCCCTTGGCCCAATCTGGCTCATACCTCATCCACAGGGTTTCTTTGGGTAAAGGATGTGCAGTGACATTGAACCATGTTCTTAGGTATAAGGTTAAGGTCATAGCAGAATTATATATATAAAATCCTGTCTGGGGCATATCTTCTCTCCCTTTGGTCCAATCTGGCTAATACTCACAGAGTGTCTCTATGGTTAAACGATGTGCAGTGACCTTGAATGAAATTTCTAGGTAAATGGTGAAGTTCATATCGGATCATGCAAAAATCCTTTTTTCAGAGCTTATATACTTTCCACTAACCCCTATTTGGCTAAGACTTCACATAAGCAGAGCTTTTGAGTAAAGGGTGTGTAGTGACCTTGAACCTATTTTCAAGGTAAACTGTGAAGGTCATAGCAGAATTATATTAAAAAAATCCTTGTCCGGAGTATATTTTCTCTCCCTTTGCTCGAATCAGGCTCATACTTCACCCACATGATGCCTCTGATCAAAGGATTTGCAATGACCTCGAATTATATTTGTAGATCAAGTGTCAAGGTCATATCAGATCACACAAAAATCCATATATTTTAAGAGCATACATATACTCTCCTTTAAGCCCCTATTTGGCTAATATTTTACCTAAACAGAGCTTATTGGTTAATGGCGTACAATGACCTTGAACCAAGTCAATGTGAAGGTCATAGCAGATCTTTTTAAAATTAGTTTTAGACTGTAGATTATTTCCAAATATGCTTAATCTTGGTCAGATTGCACAAAAATGCCTGTATGTTAGGGGGAATGAAATTGATCTAGAAGTTCTATGCCAGCTGGAAAAATTTCAATTTATAGGTCAAGGTCAAAGCAAAATTCTCTTAAATAACATCAGCGGGGCCCTTTGAAATGCTCACCATTTCAATGTTGTCTGGTTCATTGTAATTTTACATAGAAAATATTCACAGAGGTATAATAAAGAAAAACTATACATCAATAAGTTTCTGACAGTTGATGATGCAACAAGCACACAGTACGAAAGGTCAACCCCTTTGAAAAGCAATGAAGAGGAAAAGTTGCTCAGAATTATGTTTTAATCAAAATTTTTGGTTGGTGGCCCTGTTAAGGAGTTTAAGGGTTCGGCCCCTAAAAGACAGTGTTTCAGATATATCTTGAACGGTCAACAATTCTTGAACACTTGTTGAACAAAATATGTTTATATTTACGAGATCTTTTATTTGATATTAAAAAATTGATTTTTACAGAAATTTTAATTTTGCACTCTGGATTAAGAAAAAGATATTAGTTCAAGGTAAAGTTAACTTGTACCTTAAATGTAGTTTATATCAATTTGTTAATTCGTACTTAAACACATTGGGATTTTTTGTTAAGTCGTTCTTGAAATGGTTAAGGTTTTTTGTTAATTCATACTTAATACCATTCGGGTTTTGTTTAGTCGTACCAAGAATCATTCGATTTTTTTTTTCTTTTTGTACTTAAGTTACTTTTGTTACTAGATTAAGAACTCTGCTTCTTAGAGGTACTTCTAGCGTTACTTCCGACATTAAAGGAAAACCCACTTGTTGCTTTGCAACGAGCTTTGCTCTAATTATTATTTTTATTCTTTTTCTTTTCTTCTGACTCCTTTTTTGCTTCATAACTCAAAAGGTTTTTAACCGATTTTAATGAAATTTTCAGAGATTTTTGGACGTTAGCGTCCCTCAAAAATGTTAAAGTTTTAAAGAGAACGTCACCTCCGTTTTGACGTGACGTCATTTTTAAAAAAATTTAAAAGTCATTTTGTCCGGGACTTTTCTCAAAAACGCTTTAAGATAGAGGGTTCAAATTTTCAATAGTTATGATTTGGTCGATTTTAAGGCTCGAAATGAAAATCTGTCACTTCCGGTCGAAACCGGAAGGGAAACAAATTTTTCGAAAAAATGAATTTTCTGATCAAATCAAAAATGAATATGTGTTTTTTAGAGCTGAATCTAATACTGAAAGCCGTTTTAAAATCGGACGATGCATTACAGAGATATCGGGGTTTAAAAATTGATTTTTCCGGAAATTTTGATTCCGCATCCTTGGTTTAAAAAATAGCGTGATGTTCACAGTAAAATTAACTCGTACCAAAAATAATTGTTAAGTCGTACTTGAACACATTCGAAATTTTTTTGTTAAGTCGTACTTGAAATCGAAAAAGTTTTTGTTAAGTCGTACTTAAAAATCATTCGTATTTTGTTAAGTCGTACCAGGAATAATTCGATTTTTTCCATCTTTTTATTTTAATTACTCTTGTTCTTGGTTTAAGAGCTCTGCTTCTTTCAGGAACTTCCAGCTTAACCTCCGACATTAACGGAAGACCCACTCGTTGCTCTGCAACGAGCTTTGCTCTAGTTTCCATTTTACTTTTCTTATTAGGTGGAGACCATTGAAAAGGCTCAGTGCCTATACCCTGGCCTCCCTCTCAGGAAATTTTTTTTTTATAGCTTAAAATAGTAAATATTTGTGCGTGTGTGGGATATTTTCTACTTTTCCGCCAGACTTTCATCAGTTAAAAAAACAACTTTTGAAAGTACAATGTGGTCCAAACACTTTTGAAGTAAGTGGCTACGCCACAGCAAATAGCATTTTCGAGAAAGAATGCGGGATGCATAGTTATAGGTCTGTAGCTCCCGAAATTGCATTAAGAATTTAATAGTACAAATTGTTTCACAGAATTTCGTATGAATAATGTCCAAAACTAGCATACGTTTTTGTGCGCATTAAATATACATTTTTTTAAAATGGATGGCACTGTATCTCCCAGGTCGTCCATCCCAATTTTTTCAGACCGGGAGCTACAGACCTGCAGCTACGGTATGCAGTGATTGATTCATGATTTAAAGTACGTTTTACTATTTCTTTTAAATGTAAAGCACAAAGTAGTTCTATAATATGAATCTAACACCCCAACCCCAATCCCACGAGTTTTCAAAGGTTAATTAAACATGCATAAAAAAACACCGCTGGTGCACTGTCCAAGCTATATTCCTAGCAGTCATGTCTTTTATAAAAAAGAAATTTCTTTATATATTTATGGATACTTTGGACAGCAAGATCCATTGCTTAACTTGTGCACTTCTTTAAAACCGTGAAAGTAAATCCGAACCTATTTTTTCTAAACCTGTATGCTCATGGTCTTGGCGATGACAAAATTCAAATTCATTCCGGTTCAAATTCCGAATTCTAAGGACTTGTTATGCTGATTATTAATTAAATTAATTAAATAATTAATTAACGCTCATAGAATATATTTATTACCACTCTATCAATGTGTGTAATTTATCTTTTATGGTTTGCAAAGTTTTCAAGATACCATAAGTAAAGAATAATTCTTATTTCAGTTTATTTATTTCTATTCAATTGTTTTACAACATTGATTTGAGAAAACGGAGATGTTCATGAAAATGACCGCTTGTTGTTATTTTCTTGAATTTATTATGTTATTTGCTCTATTAGATGTAGTGCTGCGATTTACAACACAATCATATCATTGAAATGTAATTGAAAATTCAGTTGTAACTTTGATCCTTGATCCTTACTTCCATCATATAAAAAGACTGATGTCCAATCCTATTATGTACTTATTTGCCAAATAAAATATTTTTTAAATTAGATTCTGATACCTCACTTCTCATCAGAAAATAACCCTCTTTTGACTATTGATTGTAGTTCTTATGATTTTACTTTTTCAAATATATCACATGTATGTAGAAGTCTGTGTTACTTAATTGCATCGATCGGAAAATTACTAACCACCGATCTACTGTATTCTATAGTATACCAAACCATGCAGTTAACAATATATACTGTTAAATTACATAACTTGCTTAATAAGTTCACAATGTTTGAGGGGAAAAAAATCGTTAAATTTGACAATATTTGGTCTAAAAAGATAAAATGTTGGTATATGTTTTTTTCTTTCGTTTTTCAACACAGTGCAACACAAAATATAGTGAAATTCATCTCCAATGTCTCTTTAACATAAATTACATTATAACCTCTTACTTCTGTCTACATGTGTATGACATTCCGTTTACCAGTTTCAAAAGGTAATTTATGGTGTGATGTTTGAAATCTAGCGAAAACCTATTTCATATATTTACTTAAATTACAATTATCATACGATTGGCATCTAAAGTCTACATCAGTAAACAACTGATATATGTAACACCTTTTGAAGAATTATCACATATTGATTCCCAGTTTTGTTGAAATGATCTGTTAGCTTTTGTTTTAAGCTTTTAATTAGCCATTCATTATTAACTTCTTGGTTATTCATCCAAATATTACTATACCAACTGTCATCTAAAATTGTTTTAGGTTTTTTAACCATTTAGATTCTTTACCATTTACATATTTAACATAAAACACTATACATTATTTAACAATATTTAGAATGTTTTCCATGGATAATTTTAACCAATATGCAATAATTCTTGTCTTGATATATACAATTAATGGACACAGATACTCTCCCTATTTCTCCATATGTCATAGTAGAAGACTTAAGATGAAAAAGCAGGTTACAAAATTTAACATGTATTCTTTCTGTTACATGTATATTAAAATTACTATATCCCCATACTTCACAGCCATATAACAGTATAGGAACTAAGATCCTATCAAACAAATGTAACTTATCGTCTCAAGAAAGAAGCAATTGATTACCCTATATAATGACAGGTGTTACGCACCGGTTTGTTGAATCGGTTGTAAACTTAGATGTTCAGAGACCGATAGGCAGACAAAGAGGACCGTTAAATTATTTTACCGATGAGTTTTAGGCAAAATTCAAGCTGATGTGGCAGCTAAATCTAATGTAAATCCAAGGTGGCGGCGATGAATGTTATTTTTTAATATATTTTGTTTCTATTATGAAAAAATATAAAAAAAAAAAACGTCAAATGCCCGTGTTTCTATCTTAATTTTGAGCATTTTAAAAAATACATGTACATGTATTTGCCCAAATTCATAACTCTCCTTTTTTTTGTTGACAATAATTGAACAAGTTTAAAGGCAGATTGAATTTCATAATAACGTTTTTGTTTACATACATCACTCTTACTTTTTCATTTTTTCGGTAAAATGGACAAATTAGAATAAAACAAAACTCACATTCAATCTGTGATAGTTATCATTGTCTACACAACCTCTTTTTTTAGGAATATTATAAAATATACCACGCTTAATCTGAAGTTGGTGAGAAGATAAACAATATCTATTTATAAGCTGTACATGCATATTCTTTTGTTTTTTCAAATGCACTTGTAATTTAAATTATTATATCAGTGCTATACATAATACATTTGAATTTTGAAAGAACTTAATGATAGTCCGATATATGATGTGCAACAATTCCTCAAGTTAGTCTATTCAGAAAAAGAAGAAAAAAGTCATAAAAAGAGAAAATTATCCTAAAAGTACCAATCAACACATAACAAAACGATTAAGTCACCATACAGATAGGGTGGTGTAACGTCAAACTGTTAATGGTTTATATTAAGGAGTAACTGAAAAATTGCGATTCAAATTTCCATCGATACTTGAACATAATCACATCTAGCCTTCAAAATTGCAACTCATTAACTTTTTTTTGGTCACGTATTTCAGCACAGAATAAGCTGATCGGGGGCTTTTTTTAAGAATGTCATGTCATCCCGGGGTATATCAACCTTTTACTATAAAAGTTCAGAAAAAGACCTGATAAGTTATTTTATCTACAGGAATCACAATGGTAAGTCAAAATATCGTGGCATGAGTGTATTTTATGAATGAATGCAACACTTTTTAATTCAATAAACAAGTAGAAATTTATGAATATTTCATTAAAAAAGTTATTATTTTCATTATTTTCAACAAACAAAAAAATAAATTTCATCATTCTTCAACTAATTTTTAAACAATTTATGTTCAGATTTTTAAAAATGTCAGCCATTAATTAAGTCATACCGGTATTTTTTTATTCAAATTTTAATACATTTTGATTGGAGACATTGTGCAGGGTATAGATTTTATGGCGGGCCCACAATGAAAACACCAGAGTCGACTGACATCATTGATGCCCACAACTTAACATCATGGATCTCAAACTACACTACACGAGCCATGCTGATGCAGTACCTTGTTCTTTGTCCAGAACAAAATATGTGTCAGGGACAAAGTCTGAGAAGAAGTTACGTCTTTGATGTAGAAATGACCAGAGCTTGTACGCCTTGCAACTGCGATGCATCTTGTATAAGAAAATCTTCTTGTTGTCCCTCAAAGCATTTGCTTATGGAAAATAGCTCAGATCCGATTGAACAATTGGAGCAAAACAAAACGATTTCTCTTAGTTGTTCATTGCCTTTATTGAACAATCATTCCGATTTTCAGGGACAGTCGTACTGGATGGTCGATAGCTGTCCAGATGGAAAAGTATGTATCCCATCCAAAAGCCAGTCTATAAACGTTTCCCTATTCACCCCGGTGACCTCTCTTTTGACCAACGAAACACACCGGTATCTACAATGTGCGCTTTGCAATGAGGAAAATATTTCCGACTTACTGCTTTGGAAACAGGACAAGATCGTTTGCACGTCGCGGTCTTATCTTTTGTCGTCGGTTTTGATCCCGATGCAATATATCAGAAGATATTTAATAGACTTTTGCCATGCAATATCTTGTTTTATCCACCAAACACAATAAGAGAATTGGTGACTCCCTGTATATCTACAACAGGCATTACTTGCAACCAAACAGGATCTCTCGACGGAAACTCATCGTACCTTGTTCAGGCGTGCAAGGACTATTACCTACCTTTCATTACAAACTACAATACATTTAAAAATATATTCTGCGCTCTCTGCTTTTATATGAACTTGTTAGAATTACCAATTGAAAATAAAAAAAAGCTTTGGTAACGCGGGGTCCAAAGATTTTCCACTTTTCTCGGCTTTAATAAATTTCAACCAAAAGATATCCGTCGATGAATTTCACAATGACGTAAAATGTAGTCATGGACAAATATTTCATAAAGAGTTGGTGTGTATTTGTTGTTCGGTGTCTTTTTAATTTTCACATTAGAACCACTCGTCTGATATTGCAGCAAGTTCTGTACACTTTTAAAGAATCTTTCAAATTTGTTATGAATGAAGGTGATAATGCAAATCTAGTAATATGTGTTCTTTAATGTTGTAGAAGACCTGTTTTGCCTTGACCTGTGAGCAGGAATACGAGTTCACTCATCACCCACCTGAACCACCATCTTGCCAATCATCTTTTTCCAGATGGGAAGAAAACAACTACGAGATCAATTTGATTTTTGAAAAAATCGGTGGACACAACAGTTTAGCTTTCCTTTCAGTTGGAGTGCTTTTGCAAACCCATTTAGAAAACAAATTACTTAGCGACTATTTATGCTCTCTGAATATATTTGAACTTGACGAACGAACAAGTCTTCTTAAAAACCTATTGGTAGGAAAAGCAGAAACTTGTGTGGAAGCATATATTCATGTATTGTACATTCAAATGTAGTTCAAATCATGACCCCTCCCCGGGGGTGGGGTCATAATGGTAGTCGACGTTTACATAGTGATATAAAATGAAAAATCTCTAAAAATATTATTCTCAAAAACTATATAAGCCAGAAAAGCTTAGACTTGTGTGAAAGCATCCTCAGGTAGTGTTGATTCAAATTTGTTCAAATCATGGTCGATGGATTCCCTTAAGGAGGATTGGGACCATAATGATATTTAATTTTTTTTACATAGAAATATCAAGGAAAAAAACTTTTAAAATCTTCCAATTGCATTAAAAAGCTATCACTTAAGTGAAAGCATTCAAAATTATTAACTTCATTATTCAAGGAATAAATAGCAGTAATTAGAATTTTAAAAGAGCAAGATATGTAATTATGAATTAAATGAAACATTTATAATTGTAAATTGATTTTGTATAATATCCAACTGAAATTGAAGTATAGGACCAATATATACAAAAAAAGTGTGAACTTCAACATGTTCTTTCCTATTTAAGAGTTAAATAAAAAATCAATTTATAAAGATCATTGTTGAAAGCAACTTTAACAAATCGCCAATGTTACTATAAATAGCACAACTTCAAAAGTAAATAAAAAATCTAACAGCGTCAAAGTAAAAGCTTCTGCTATACCAAATAGTTACACAAAGAGCCACATTTTCTCAAAAGTGTTGGCATTTTGTTTCTTTTATTCTAATTTCGAGAGAATTGTGTATCTTTTTTAGTTTTCTTATTAATTACTTGTTTTAAAAACAAGACTAGGCATTTTGGATACATACAATGCGCATGAATTTTATGAACTATTTTGCTGCGCGTTGAAGAAATGGGGATTGAATATATAACGCTTGTTGCAAAATTCAAGGCAGCAACTGTTGAGCATTTTCTACTAGACAGATATATTTTTGTTTGTAGCCGCTTACAAAATTTGGTCGCTCTCTGACGCTTTGCAGACATTAAAAGCATAATTATGAGAAAGAGAGATATTAATTTTCAGTCTTTACCACACAATATGCATAGAGACACACCAAAAGAGCTCGGCTTTCAGTACTTCAGTACTTTAATTAGATTTTGTTTATCATAAAAACACTGCCTTTTTACCATACCATTCAAAATGAGCTCATACGACGCGAGATTACTCTATAAGATTTCTGAAAATTTCTCGATCATACCCAAAATCGAACTTGACCTAGATATTTTTATGGTAAATATGTATTTCAAATTTCATACCAATATACACTGTATGCAACATATGCCAAGAAATGAACAGAAGAACTACAAATAATTGGAATTTCGAAGTCCAAGGCACATAACTCTTCAAAAATGTATCAATTGTACCCAAAAATCAAACTTGGCTTAGATATTCTTATGATCAATTTGTATACTAAATTTTTTTTACAGTAGGTGCAACCTCTGCGAAAAAAATAAACAGAAACTGCAAATAATTGGAATTTTTCGAAGTCCAAGGAGCATAACTCCGTCAAATATTTCTCGATTGTACCCAAAATTAATATACTTGACCGAGATAGTTCTATGGTTACTCTGTGTAGCAAATTTCATTACAGTGGATGCAATACAGTGGGTCCATTAGGATTATCTGTAGACAACTCTGAAAATCTTTCTATACAGGCTACATTCGAATACATAGTCTAGATTAGAAAATATTTAATGATTGCATCTTGTTTTACAGTTTTTACTGAGAACTTAATATAGTCCCTTCGGAGGGTTGGGGTATTGAAATTCACAAACTCTTTCTTCTCTATTACTAATATTACACAACAAATTTGGTCATTGTAAGCACATAATAACAACTAAACACAAAATTGAAAAGTTTGCGATCGATAAAAGCACGAACGAAGTCGGATGCATCTAGCAATACGATACCTGATTGAACAGATGTGTGTTTTGTTTTTCAGTGCTATTCTATACCTAAGTTTATTTTTTTTTTTTTTTGTTATTTTTTTTATTTTGATATACATTATAAATGGCTGCTATGTATAATTGATCTACTACATTATTTACTTAATAGTAGCATTTTAAAAGACTTCTCATTGATGTGGAAACGAATGGACTAAAAATTGCAGAGGGATGATTAATTTTCAAACGAATTGTAAACTTAAAATCAATTTGGGCATTGTTCACGTCTATAATTTTTTTTATTTTGATATAATATTTGTGGCCATGAGATTAAATATCGGGGGCATATTGTTTTTGTTCTGTCATTCCATATAACAACTTTCCTTATGAGATACTTTGATAAGTTATACGTGTGTATCTTAGTTAAAAAGTTTTTGATTTAAGCGTTTTTGACCATTCTTACCGTTCGCCCATTTTTGCGTGAAAATAAATTATACTCCAAAAAAATGACATCGGTCAGAGCCGGTATTTTATGCATTCTTGTAGCATTGGTGGACGAAATGAATGCGGTGTACAAAGAAGAAGGTCACCATTGTTCTTTTTTATGTAATATGTAAATAAGTCGTGTTCTTTCAAATGTTAATTAAATGCTTCACGCTATCACGCATTGTTTTGTTTTGTTTTTGGTTGAAATATCGAACATTGCAGTTGACAAAAATGTTGTTTGACCTGACCAGCTGATGGTTTAAATGTCGAACATTATAGTTTAATGTACATTGTCTTACCTGATTTATGTGGGAGAAGACACTGAATTCTTATGTGACTATCAATTTCTCTTGAATGGTATGGTATGGTGGAAATTGGAGAACATGAATTTATTAAAATGCAATGTTTGTTTTTATGGATTTCTCGTTGGAAACGTCTTGCAAAATACGTTAAGTTAGAGGCATGTACATTCAACTTCCTGATATTATCTCCTCTAACAAATAAAATACACAACATTAATATTTTGACGCATTTTAGGTTTGGGCAGTCATGCATTGCATTTATTTTATTTGTTTAAGTAATTTATACTAGGAAGGACATTATGCATCATGTTTATATTATATATAAAAGGGAAATTGTCAAACAACATACATGTATGCAGCATTCCTTCCCACATTGATTATTATTGACGGTGGTTGTAAAATATTATGCATATTTTAATTATGCAGTACATACAATTTCTACTCTCAAAGGCATTTGTGTTTATCAAACATTATGTTATTTCGAGATTCCATACATACACTTATCCGCTGGATAAGAGTGGAATAGCTCGCTTTATCAAACCATCAACAATTCGGTTTGAAGTAAAAATTCATTCAATTGATAAAACAAAATTCGCACTTCATTACGAATAGTTTATTTCCACAAACTTTAGGACATTGCTTAAGAGGGTTTGCATGACACGGAAATGGACATTTGATCAAATTTTCCGCATTGTTCTATTATATTTTTATAGATCCTTATAAGGATTTCAAATTGCACGAGTAAAAAAACCGTACAGATAAGGAAAGTGTTGTATTATAGATTTCATCTGCTCTATATGGTGGCATAGATCTGCCACCACTTGTCAGATAATTATATCGACTGGTCAGATGATTATGTCGACGTGTCAGATATTTATGTCAACTTGTCAGATTTTTATGTTGACATGTCAGAAAATAACCATATTGACTAGAACCTCAGTATTTTGTTAATAAAGCGTGTTAGGGCTACTAACTGCCATTTACTTGGCATCATAATATCTGACAGGTCGACATGAAGATCAGACAAGTTAACATAATTATTTGACAAGTCGACATAAAAATCTGACAAGTTAACATAATTATCTGACAGAAAAAATAATATGGCCACTAGTTTAAAGGATATTATCACTCATATTATAAGACGACTTTTCAGATAATGATATTGACTTGTCAGATGTTATGTCGTCTTGTCAAATAATTATGTCGACTTGTCAGATAATCATGTCGACTAAACGAGGCCGAGTACAGAACGAGTACGCATGCTTTCGCGCAGCGTTTCATTTGTATTGTGACGTCATCTTTTTTGCTTTGTTGACGCCGTGGCGTGATAGTTTCAACTGCAGATATTCAGTGAAATTTGTTGAAAATAGCTCGTTTGATGCGTAAAATTGATATTATATTGTGGAATAAACATAAATGTCTCGAAGTATAAGCTATATTTGGACTTGGGTCGAAAACATGAAGAGGGTTCAGCAAGCCTAGCCCTTTGTCACGTTTTCTTAACCCGCCTAAATATAGCTTAATTCATATATTTCAAAATAATAACCATGTATTTCATATTAATGACCCTTAATATATGATGTTATATATTTATTTATTACTTAAATATGTCTGAATATTTTAATAATAATATAAAGATCACCATTTCCGCCTTTGTGAAATAAAAAATAGACATTATGGGAAATTGGGCATACAAAAAACAACTTTGATAAGGCCCCTGGAACAAACCAGGAGGCAAAAGGTTTTTTTTATTTGACCATTTGATGTCTTTTAGCAATAACTTTAATATGTAGAACAGAAAAAGAAATTCCTAGGGCAGAAGTTTAAAAACATTGTAAAAAATGTGCAAAAATTGATCAAAATTCCATAGAGTCCTATGTTAAAAATTAACAAACTTTGAGTTGATCCCTTAAACAAACGGTGTGGTAAATGTCTTATTTTTCTATCTTAAAATAATAATTATATCAGTAGAAATTCATGTAAAAAATTTCATCCAAAAATCTAGGGCAGAACAATTTAGACTCGGCCTCGTTAAAAGATGATTAAGTCGACTTGTCAGAAAATATTATTTCAACTGGATGGCACAAATTTGGCGTGGAAAGGTTATAGTGTTAAATTTTTAAACACGTGAATAAGTCACAAGTCGACTTAAAAAACTGACAAGACAACATAATTATCTGACAAATCGACATCAAGATCTGACAAGTCGACATAATTATCTGACAAGTGGTGGCATATCTATGCCACCATAGTTCTACATAGGTATTGTGAATGCTTATCCCCTCTTGTTTTATGGTAAACGCTTATCAATTTAATTTGATCTGTCTCTTCGGAAAACAAGTTTTAATGATAGATAGCTATTTTTATTATTTTTGTCAGTCTTTTTTTTAAATATTTTAGGAAGCTACATTCAACAGATGTTTTATGCATTCTTTTCAGCTTTTATAAACTCGTGTGTACATTCAATCGTTTATCTTCTTAGCGTTTGTAAATCTTCTTTACTAATTTTTTTTACATTACAAAATAATATTAAACCTTAAATTTAAAATTAATAAAGAGTAAATAAAAGTGGTGCTACTTCATATAAAAACGTCAATTGCTTTGTTAAATTGTTAATGTTAAATAAATGAGATATATGTAGTTACAAAATGGTTGTTTGAAAGAAGATTTGTTTGACCTGTACAATATACAGGAAAATAATGTAACAGACAGTACCATTACTGAGAAAACACCGCATACATTACATTTTCATTTCAGACTAGTATTAATATTATTTCTTATATTAACTTTTGTGTGTTAGTAACGATTTGATGAAATATGTCGATGATTGATTTATCCTTTGTACAGAAAGAGGAAAACATGCTATAGCTGATGCTGAAATGTAGTGCAGGTGTAGACTGTATCGATTCTGTTGGAACACAGACATGGTCAGATGTGGAAGCTGTGAATTGAATGGCCTACTTCTACAATGGGTGTGTGGGTTTAATCAATAACGGACATCGAGGTTGGTTTTACGATGGCATCAATACTCGTCTCTTCCTCTCAACCACACGAAGAAAATCACTTTTAAATTGACACAACTCACGAATAAAAAAAATATAAATTTGTGTAGTGAGGAAGATGTTTAAAGAATTCAGCTCAATAGATGCATGTAGTAATGTACATGTATCATTAAAATATTACGAGTCCTATGGGTCACAATGCTCACCTTATACTTATTGTCTTGGTGTGAGCCAACCAGTGAACTAGTAATATACATACATATCGACGTTATCAATTACAAGAAAATGAATAATTTAATACTCCAATTAATAACATTTTACTTCTTCATCCAATCTATCATTGCAAGGCAAAATCTGTCGATCTACTTACAAAATCTGCATGCAGATCAATTATTTGTTTTCATAAAGAAATGTATCTTCCTAATGTGGTAAATAATATCGGTCTGTACATCCGTGTTCCTAATTTAGACGCCTTAATTGCTAATAATCTTCGTAGGGGTCAAATGTTTGTATATGTATTGGAAAAATCCAATACTTATTTGTTTACATAGCTTCATTCGATATTTTTTAAGATGAACACGTAAATAGGCACTGTCCGTCATATTCCTTTTTTTATCACCGCTGTCCATGCAACTCCTTTAAAAATTTTACGCACTTTTGTCACGCCAGAAGTATACTAACATCAAATAAACAGATCAATGCAATATTAACAAACAGAATATGCACATATATTCACATAAAATAAGAAATAAATGCATAAAATCAAAAGACCACGAAAGAAATGCAACACGTAGGCCTCAAATTTCAGGTGTGCAATCGGGTTTAAAACGAAATTGAAGGATTTATATACCGGTACCTGGCCTCGGTGACAATGCATATTTACGAACGGTGTTAAGCTTAAAGATAAAGAAGTTTTTCATACAAAATCTTGACCCCTTAGTTTTAGCCTGGATCATAAGGTCATTCAAGCACATTCTTGATTTTAAAAATTTGATCAAGTTAAGAAGGAAAAGTAATTCCTGTGGGCCCAGTGTACCGGAAACGCAGTGCACACACACACACACGCGCGCACAAGAAGAAAACAAAGAAGAACAGTGGTTATTTTCACAACATTATCTTATTAGTGAAATAAATCTGTAATTTAATGAACACAAGGTAATATGTGTAAATAAGTCGTTGTTTTACATGTAATTGGCCGCCAAATTCAAGCGTCATTATCACACATAAGGCAAGATATTTTTTATAGCTTCAATCTTAAATCAAAACATGGGCGTTTGCTCTATAAAGTAATGCACGTCAGAAAAAAACCATACTTTAAGTCTGCATGATTAATATCTAGACTGAATAGATCCAACGCCAGACGTATAACGATACTGGGTCAAACAATGTCAGAGTGGTAACAAAGGCAGGCATTTAGCGCAAAATTGTTTGCCTTTGGTGTATCTACTAGTTCTATTACACAAAAAAAAATTTATTTGATCAAATTATTTTATATTTCTATATATTTTTAAATCCCAAGCAAACAGCATACAAAGAAATCCCTTGGTACTAAGTAACTATCCTAAATAGCAGTATATATAAGAAACACAAGCATTTGACACGCCCTCTTTCTTGGCAGAATCATCTGTACAAAATGATTCAAACAATCTTCCATTCATTAAACTTTCACGATTTTCTCATATTTTCTCATATTTTTAAAAGATAATTTTCAAAGCCTCTTATTTTTTCCGAACGGATTTATTATTTTATTTTTTTTTTTGCTGCTGCTGCTATATATTCCTATCAATATTGAGTTCCCTACTTGTGCCATCTAGTGATCATAGGATATAGTAACTACATGTATATATAATAAATTCCACATTCTTCGAACTTGGTGTTTCCCATAATTTTTTTTTCATTAAGTTTGTGTATTAGTACAAAACAGCACCTAATATTATATCAATGACCAATGTTCTAAACAACGAAAGTTTTATTGCATTTGTACGAGATTATTTCATGACAATGTCTCATATTACAGTCTGCATGCCATCTTATACTTGTACAATGATATAAAGTCAGTCGACTGCACTGGAAATCAGTATGCGCCCACATAACATACATGTAAATGAAACCGGATGCAAATTACCGGCTTGGGGTAAAATGCTGACGATGGACCCTCCACTTTGGAGGGTCCATAGTGGAGGGGGTGGAGCTTGGTGTGTCAATCTTAATTTAGAGTCTGTTTGATTTGTCATTCCAATTTCATCATGCACCTAATAGCTAAAACATATGGGTTGTTTATTAGAAATTGAAAAAAAGGAGACGGAGATCCTAACATTTAATGTATTTAGCAACTTCAAATGAACTTTATCAGGCTTGGGGTAAGATGCTGACGATGGACCCTCCACTGTGGAGGGTCCATAGTGGAGGGGGTGGAGCTTGTTATGTCAATCTTAATTTAGAGTCTGTTTGATTTGTCATTCCAATTTCATCATGCACCTAATAGCTAAAACATATGGGTTGTTTATTAGAAATTGAAAAAAAGGAGACGGAGGTCCTAACATTTAATGAATTTAGCAACTTCAAATGAACTTTATCAGGATACATAAATTACTCTATGTTTGTGTAACAATTATTCTGAGTCCAGTGAGACTGTGAACAGGAAGTTTACTCATCTCAACGTTGGGAGAGATTTATCTTTTTTCCCCGAGTTACATTAATTGTAAAAAAAAAAAAAATGCTATGGATGTGGACAACTACTTACAGAAAAATTTAGAAAACCACCCAATGATCCTGTTCTCAAACAGTATGATTATTGGAAAAATCTAAGTCCAAATTCCAAGTCACCAAGAGTGTCAGCTTCGTTGCAAAATATGTATTAACAATGGGGATTGTTGTCAGAGACAATGTCCGGTGTTTGAAATGTCTCGCCATGTCATAGTGCATTTAGAAATTTCAGCACAATTATCTTCAGGACATAGGGACATTTAAAGGAAATGTAATATAAAATAAATTAATCATTTTTACAAGACTTACACTTTTGTAGAAAATTTGACATTATCATATTGAATATTTTCATAAGCTGTTATAAATTTTAAAAATTTTGTCCATTTCAGCAATAAAGCAACTGTAATATTTTTACTATATATACATCTTGTGTAGAACTAATGAACAATATGTACTTTTAAAAAACCCAGCACCTAAATGAAAGTGCCATCATTTGTCATCGTCAATTAGGGGAGAGAAGTTTTATGTGCTTGTGTTTAAAAACAATGTGCCCCATTTTGTTTCTGATTACATAATTGGAATGACAGATCAAACGGACTCTGAATTAAGACTGACACACCAAGCTCCACCCCCTCCACTATGGACCCTCCAAAGTGGAGGGTCCATCGTCAGCAATCTACCCCAAGCCATCAGGATACATAAATTACTCTATGTTTGTGTAACAATTATTCTGAGTCCAGTGAGACTGTGAACAGGAAGTTAACTCACCTCAACGTTGGGAGAGATTTATCTTTTTTCCCCGAGTAACATTAATTGTAAAAAAAATGCTATGGATGTGGACAACTACTTACAGAAAAATTTAGAAAACCACCCAATGATCCTGTTCTTAAACAGTATGATTATCGGAAAAATCTAAGTCCGAATTCCAAGTCACCAAGAGTGTCAGCTTCGTTGCAAAATATGTATTAACAATGGGGATTGTTGTCGGAGACAATGTTCGGTGTTTGAAATGTCTCGCCATGTCATAGTGCATTTAGAAATTTCAGCACAATTATCTTCAGGACATAGGGACATTTAAAGGAAATGTAATATAAAATAAATTAATTATTTTTACAAGACTTACACTTTTGTAGAAAATTTGACATTATCATATTGAATATTTTCATAAGCTGTTATAAATTTTAAAAATTGTGTCCATTTCAGCAATAATGCAACTGTAATATTTTTACTATATATACATCTTGTGTAGAACTAATGAACAATATGTACTTTTAAAAAACCAGCACCTAAATGAAAGTGCCATCATTCGTCATCGTCAATTAGGGGAGAGAAGTTTTATGTGCTTGTGTTTAAAAACAATGTGCCCCATTTTGTTTCTGATTACATAATTGGAATGACAGATCAAACGGACTCTGAATTAAGACTGACACACCAAGCTCCACCCCCTCCACTATGGACCCTCCAAAGTGGAGGGTCTATCGTCAGCATTTTACCCCAAGCCAGTAGCCAGTTTCATATCTTTAAAAAAAAAACGTGCTTGTGTCATTTACTCCAAACTTTAAATAAATTAATCCAGTCAGACTAAGGTGAAATCAATGTTTCTGTAAGTGCAATCCATTGATTATTAACGCCATACCATTTTGTGTAGATATATGGTGCACCCACAATATATGTATACATTTCTGATCAGAACTGGCTTAATAAGAGTTACTATAAAAGAACAGAAAAACGCTTCTTCAATTGATTTAATTGGTTTGTCTCAAAAATAGTTTAGTCTATAATGCTTTTGTCCGTAAAGAAACAGCACAAAACGTTTTGTTTCGTCTGGGTCTGAGTATTGCATTTGGGGGGGGGATTGAGGGGGTCAGTTCATTTATTTAGAAACTAGCTATCTCATATTAATAACTCCTTAATGTTGCAAATTATTACGACATATTTAATTGTATGTATACATAATGCACAAAAGGTTTAGAAACAGGTTCTTAAAATTTACCAGGGCTTGCTTGTAAACAATGTCTTATCACAGAATGTCTTGGAAAACATGTTATTCAATAGGCTATTCAACATCAAATGTTAAAAGAAAAGAAAAAGGTGAAGAAGTTTCTCGTTTTTTATCACAGTATCGTTTATAAATTATAGTAATGAAATTAAAAAAAACAAGTAATTATTTTTGAGAGAGAGAAATAAAGGTGGTTTTTGAAACCAATATTACGTAATGAAATAAAAACAAGTAGTTTTGTTGGACAGAGAGAAAAAAAGGTGAACACAATCTTTTTTGTAAACGCATTCCATTGCTGATTAATGTCATCCAATCTTACGTAAATGTTGTAGTGTTTCTCATCACTTTAAAACTAATTATATAAATTCTTCAACCTTAGTTCGATTAACAACTTTTCTGCATAAATATCCAAGATAGAACCAAGGGTTTCCTCCACCTGTTGGAGTGTACAGCTGAAGTTCAATGTTAGGCTTGAGAGCTTTTCTCCCTTCTTGACTATATAATGAGTAAAGAACCTGCTGGTCAGAATTCATTAGTTTCTGGTCAAGAAAGTATAATACTGCTCTCTCGTAAAGTTTTTCAAACTCTATCACAACATTTCTGGTCCCAATGAATAATCCTCCACCGACCCATACTATATTGCTACGAAATATGCTAAAGGGTCTTGTGTTCATTCCCCGATGAGATATAAGATTGACTGCTAAACGAGATGAGTCAAAGTTTGGTGGGATTTTTAATTCAAAATATTGATTGCTTCCAATCAAGTCTCGAAAGTATCCTATATCAAGCCAAGCAAAATATGAAGTGTTGTATAAATTCCTTCGCGCTGCATCTGCAACCACTGCGTATTTTGCATGTTGCGCAGCAGAGTAGGAAGGATTTACGGTGTTTGGGTAGTGCGCTGGGTACCCTGGTTGGCTGTACACTTGTTTAATTTTATCCAACAATGAAAATGGCCAGAGAGATGTCCTATTTATAAAAACAAGTTCAGTCTGGTACTCCAATTTTCCTTCGGACCTCTCTTTGGTTATTAAATCGCGAAATTGCACACAGTCTGTGTATATCACAAGAGGATTCATAAGGTACTTGAAAGTCTTGGTCCATGTTAAATAAGTATTCGTTGTAAATGTTTGATGAGATCCTTTCCTGAAAGTTCCAAGATTCCAGTAAGCCGTTACGACTGTTAAGTTAGAATGGGATATTTTTTGGGATGTTTCATTAACAGCATTTCCATCGACATATTTCCCTTCCTTCGGAAAGATTTTCGATAAAAAATTCCATGTACCTTCATCTGATGTTTTGTTGGACACCAAATGCAAATAAATCCTGTTTGGTAGATTCCATTTCTGCAAAAGATAAACAGGTTTATAACAAATAGTGATACTTCCTCGAAATCATCGTCAACTTAAAAATGTACACGGTATTCCTAATTTTATTTATTCTCCTAGAAAAACCATATACGTGTAACAATTTTGTTATTTATGAGATTAAGAAATAAAATACGTGTTTTCTTGGATCACTTAAGTGGACTTAACAAGAGTTTTCTTAGACATAACAAGATCACTCAAGTTTACTTAACAAGATAACTTAAGTGTGTTTTTGAAATACTTGTATAATAGCAGATACGAGATCGAGCACATCAATAACATCAATAAAAACTTCAATTCTGCTCTACTAACATCTCAGATTTCACATTATATAATAATAATAATAATAAATTCCAGCTTTTTGTTTGGCTTATTTAGGTAGCTTTTGCCTCCATTTTGGATCCGATTGTGTCAAAACCATGTGAACTCAGGTATTTTAAAGTAAACTTCAAAATTTTGAAAAACTGATAAATTGAAAATATAAAAATATACACTTTAGTTCACTTCAAAATACTTCTTTTCCGATTTTTTATGTTTTCATTGACAAGACAATAAGACTTTCTACAGTCTTTTTTCTTTGGTCAAGTTTTATGATTAATTTGAGTGTATTAGTGTTCGTTCAAACACTATTCGTTGGTATTTTAACAGTACGAAGAGATGTATAACGCGTTATAAACTTTTAAATAGACAAAATGATGGAATAAGATAATAAACTTTTACTATTTGAGATATATATCTTTCTTTCCTTTTTTAATTGCATACAATTATTTGTAATTGGGCTATTTTCTACATATTGTGGCTACCAACTCAATGTACTGAAAAGTACACTAAAGTGGTGCGCTCATTAGATCCTCTGTCATTCTCACTCTATCAAAGACAACAACTTTGTGACCCAGATCAACACCTTTCTGCTTACATTCATCAAAAAACAAATTGTTAACTTGATGTTTGATTATTTTGCAATCCAGACAATATGTAAAACAATAAATCTGGAGTACCCAAAATAACTGATTTTTATTAAGACTAATATTTACTAGTCTTTTAAAATAAACCTGCTCTTTATACCACTTTACTTTACCCAATACCCCGGTGTTACTACATTATATTTATATATTTCTTTTCTTTATCTCGTGTAACATAATTTATGTTTTGAGTGTAATAAATGAACATTGATTTTAGAATACCCAACAAATAATTAGTTTCATGTATATATATATATATATATATATATATATATATATATATATATATATATATATATATATATATATATATATATATATATATATATATATATATATATATATATATATATATAAATTGGAGGATGTGTAATTAGTGTATATGTTATAATTTTATTCTTGTTTTGATTGATTAGTTAAAGACTAACGATCACGACACTTCTTCGACTATGACAAAAACCGTACAGGAAGTAAAGTACATGTACTTGCATATTTCCAATGTGTTTATCCTGAAATGGAAGTAATTACGCACAAACAATGTGTTAAACTTGTCCTCAAAATGAAAAAATACAGAATTCCAATTTTGAATATTGAAAGTCTTTTTTAATATTTTATAATTAATTCGAACACAGCTCAAGCGCGAAGTATTGCTCAGCACATTGTGAGGGGGTGTTGTAAAGAAGGCAATGTGAAATTATTTGATAGATATCATTTGCATATCATGCTGAGCCCGTGCAAGTTTGATAAGTATCCTCGGACTGGCTTTCAAAATATAAAATAAAATTAAAGAACGCCTAAGTAGATTTAAAGGAAAGAGTGTGTGTTGAAACTAAACACTACGTTCATTGCTCTTGTTTCCGGAAACTCGAGTACTTCTCCTCCTAAAAATACTAGTATGTCACACTTAGTAAATGTAGGAGAGGTTTAACTTATCGGTTTTGCATAGTTTATAAAAGCTTGATTCTTCATCTAATTAGTATATATATCTAGATTGTCTTACAAAAATATCAGATCATATTATCATGTCAAGTCAATGTATTTTGACAAATCAAAAAACAAAAAACAAAAAAAAAAACAAGATTGTAAGCAAAATACAAAATTGCGTAAGTTTAATGTGGAAAAGAAGTGGAAACTTACTGTTGAGATAAAATTCCTTTGTCCATAATGATTTATCAAAAACCCAATAAGAAATGGTACCAAAAACAAAGAAAGGGCATAATACTTCCATTTTGTCATCTCTATCCTATTCAATCTTGTAGTGAAAACTTAATGGATACAGGAAATTAATCACGTGATTATATTTTTAGACAACCAGACGTTCTGTAGCGATCTCATGTACTGTGTTACATGAGTAAGACTGTTTCTCATAAGTTGAAGTAGTTATCGTACTAGGATCTTGCTTAAAGTAGTCCGAGTATCGCACTACGTCATAATACGGATTTTACAATATTGGTTCGACTTTTACAAAGCGTTTTAGATATCCGGTATTGATTTTGCTCTACATCGCTGTTGTAAACAATGGCAATAATAAGCAATTAGAACGGTAATATATGTATTCTATGAGAGATAGAAATTATTAATGTTGAGAAACTCGATTCTGTTAAAGTAAAATGAAAAACGAAGTTTCTGATTAACCAGGATCTCAGGTATGCTTATATCTTCTTTGTTTTGACCCCCCCCCCCGAATTTCTCTTTTTCTTTTACTAAAACCGGTTTAAATTTAGAGACAGAAGCTTTTTCGAATTTAATCAATCGTCAATTAATTAATGTTTAAATGATATCTAACACTGTTGACAGATCTAGGCAGAAAACTGTAGCAAAATGTGATTTTTACGGATTTTTTCGTCAGGGTCTACTTGGTTTAGAGCTTATAGCGTGAAAAGTAATCCGTCAACATACAATTTATTTTACCAAATCTTTTTTCTAAGATGTCAGTCTATAGAATAAACACCATGAATTTAAGTTTGAGTCCATAAAATAGTAAAAAAAATTACCAAACGCGATACTAGCAATGCATTTTTTGTATTCTATTTTGATACATCAGGTCCATAAAGCGTACTTACTTACAAAAATTTGCGCAAAATTATTGATGAGATATGGCTTAAATAAATATTTTTACTATATTTTGTATGCTCAGTTCTAATTTTCCCAAAATTGGTAATTATTTTTTTGAAAAACAGACGTCTAGCAAATTTCATAATTGTCAATAATTTTCGCAAGGGGGTACACCCGTCTGAGAGGTGATAACAAACAAACTAGCATGTAAACATACATATTTTCTTTTGTATATGTATTGCTAGAATGTATATTTATCATTTAAAGCTAAGCTTTTAATGATTGAGCCCATTTAGTGCCGAGTATAGGACTACCTTAATACGATATTTCCGTTAATTTTATCCTCGGGATCTTATTTGTCCTTGACCAGACACCTGGCGTTGTCTGTGCCACGTTATATAACCCAGAATTCTCTCCTCCTCAACCTTAATAAAGTTCTCTAACTGGAAGAATTGACGTTACCGTGGCTTGGACGAAGACCGGATTTCAACCACTATATCGTACTAGGATCTTGCTTAATACGATATTTCCGTTAATTTGATCCTCGGGATCTTATTCGTCCTTGACCAGACACCTGGCGTTGTCTGTGCCACGTTATATAACCCAGAATTCTCTCCTCCTCAACCTGGGGAGTAGCCCTTTCCCTGTATAAAAAGAGGAGGCAAAAGACAGCTTCCAGTTGACTACTTCTTTTATTCAAGTTTACTAATAAAACATTCCAATCAAATTCCACAATATAATATAATGTATAATTAATAACAATAAACATTGATTACAAAAACTCTGAAAATAAGATATTATATTTACTTGAACCTTCTGAATCATTTTTGTTAACTTTTATTAAAACCGCGCAAGTATCTTAATATGATCTTACCTGTATAAAAAGAGGAGGCAAAAGACAGCTTCCAGTTGACTTCTGGAGAGCCGCTTTCCCCGCACCTCCTTTTTATACGCACGGACACTACCTCCGATCTCCGGACCTTATAAGTAAATGCGATTAAGTGCATACTAATGATCTGACGCACCGTGGTCAGTAGAAGCGTTTTATTTAGATTTCTGACCCGGCATCGACAGGCTCATCACTGGACTTAATAACACATTTCTCCATGACCATAAATAAACATACGTTATCTATTTACCGCATGTCCTTTAACCAATTTCTGTATAATTTCCGTTATGATATAGTTATAAACATCCAAGCAGAGAGAGAGAGCGAGAGAGATATTTGTTGAATGTGAAAATTATGTTATTGTTGGTGTCAAAGTCTTATTTCCTTTAAACTTCCAATTCACATTTGTATCCAGTCCTTCGATTTACTTGTTAAACTATTTGAACAAGTAGGAAATAAAAGCATCATAATCCGGAAAATAATGTCTGCAATAATTGAACTTCCACCTTTATTATGTGGAAATCATCCGTAATATCTCTACCAAGTTGGTACAGATGACCCCGCTAAATATAATACTTACAAAATAACTTCTATATTAAGTGGGGTCTACTGTATTTCTATCTGTACATAGATTTAATTGAGAATGTTGTAACTTTTTGTCATTTTCATTTTTCACATTTTTTATATAAAAATCGTAGGACAGAAAGCGGTCAGTGAGTAACAATGGAGTGAACACACCCTATAACAAAGCTGATATCGCAGATCTAATAGAATTTCCTGATATTCATTATGCACATGCCTTTTTGTTCAAACTACGGAACAGACTTGCTCAAACACTCTAAACCATCTTAAGGTTTTCAATGTATAATGATCTTGGCATATAAAAGTATAATGTATTTACATTTACATGGAAATTGCAGCCAAAAATTGAAATTTTATGTGATATGCAATGTAAGAAAATTTTGCTGTTTGTGGTTAAGATTTATTGTAAGATTGGCACAGTTTGTCAAAAAAAAGAAACCATGTTCATTTATCTGTTTATTGTTGTGTATACGAGTTGGTAAGGGGTGATGCGTTGCAGGTACCGTTGTAATTGAATTGTAAAGAATATTTGATTTTAAAATGGGGTAACGTTTTTAAGCGTGTATCGTTTTGAAAAGATGTGCAAAAAGAGGACGCGTGAAATGTCCATTGTTTACATGATTATTTCAAACAGTCAAACACCGGAAGGTGTGAACCCCTCACACCTGCAGGGTGGATTGTGTATACAACATCTGGTTGGTTTATTCCCACGTAGCTAAAATTCTAAAATTCTTATTCCAACCTAGCTAAAATTGTGTTTTCACACCTGAGTGAGCATTGTGTATAGTCTGTTTTAGGTGTGAACTACCTGTATAGAAATCACCTGTGATATATAGTTATATGTATATATATTCTTGACAATAAAAATTTTGATTTAAGTTCTATCAATTATTCAAAGGTTTAATATTTATAAATTGAAAAAATAGAATAAATTTAAGAAAGAATAAAATAAATTTAATAGGCCTGGCAGGCAATTGCGTAAATAAACAACACACCACAGAAATAAATGGTTAAATTAGATCATATGAAACTTCAATCAAACTAATGCTTGATTTAAATGCCATTAAATTTCATTAAATGCTATACCATTAACTATCATACATGTACATTAAATGTAGTTTATGTGTATTCTTCTAAAATGTTAAGGTTCCCAGCCCAGTCCATCATACAAACATGATCTTTTTGAAGTATATATAAAAGCAAAATAGATTTTCATAAAGAAATTTCTATCTATGACACGTTTCAGTATTGTAAGTATATTCAGCCTCTTACAAGCCTTTTCATGTATATTTGTTACAATAGTATATAATAAGTCCAAGTTCCATCAGCCTGAAAAATCATTCCTAAATGTACATGAGCATTTGATTTTTTTATATATATATATAATCACCACCGTAGCCATAGTGTATCCTGTATGATGTGATAATTTCTCTGCTTTCTTGTAAAATTAACATTAATCGTTTTTCCACTATTGGAATCAACAGCCCAAAATTTGGACCACATAATTTTAATTTTTTTCAAGATCCTCAATAAGGGGCATAGAAGGGGTAATAATGTCATTATCAACAATGGCAAACAGAAATGTATCATCAGCAAAAAATCTAATGTATTTAATATGCCATCAGCAGTATCATTAATATATCTCAAAATCAAAAAAGGATCAAGGACTGATACTGGCTCTTGTGGTATCCCAGATCATTAATTTCAATCTCAAAACCACTTTGCAATGGTATAAAGAGACTATGTAATACATAAACATTTCTAAAAAAGAGATATTCTAATTAAATAACAATTATCCAAGCATGTATAGTTTTATAAGTAGATGAAAAACCTTCTAAATTCACTTTATGTTAATTGTCTATCGGTAAGATAAGCTTCAATCCACCCCAGGATATTTGCAATAAAAAAGTAAATTATAAATAACTAACATGCTAAAAAATTGTTATGTACATGTATATGATATTCAAAATAAGCTATAACTGCTAAACAGAGTTTGTTGTTGACTTTGATTGTACATGTACAAGTATTTAAAATAAACTTTGATGCAACTATGTCTGTTTCCCCTCTCCTCAAAAGAATGAATATTGAGTAATTTTACATACAATAAACTTTAGCTACTATCCATCATAAAACAAACCCTTTTTAATAATCAAAATTTACTTCTATTACAAGTATTTAAGTTTTTAAAATTTTGAACAAAATCTTAAAAAATTGCCTGGTATTTTTTTTATTTAAGGTCAATAATTGAACAGACTATAGTTCACCTGTAATTAATTACCTTTGTTCTTTGACACCCTTACCTGTGCACCATTCCCACTTAGCTAAAATCAGTCATCCATAAAAAATTCAGAATTTTAAGTGGGAAGACACCATCTGGTACAAGCCATTGTTTAATAAATGACACCAATCAGTTTCATTTCATGTTTATATAAGATAGACTGGCAAAACTAAAGTTGAAATGAAAATCCAGTTTTAAACAGTAATAATTTTTGTGATTTATTTGTGTTCATCAAGCTACATGTATACGTATTTTCATTAAAACTCTGTGCTGGATATTTACTGACTCAGTTCGGGAAGGTACTCCTTTAAAAGAATTACAAAACAGTACCACTTATTTTGTAACAAAATAGTCGAAATTGAAAAATATAATTGAAAAATATACCCCGGACATTTAATGTTAGGCGGACCTTTTCTTATACGGGCCGGACCCTTTTAGAGCAAAGGCGGACCCTAAATGTTAACATTAAGGGTCTGCCCCGGACCATTTTACGGGGCGGACCTTAAATTATACGACACCGGGCACATTTTCGTTTGTTAGGATAGTGTCGGGTTTTAACTTTCAAGTTCGTCATACGTCATTTTCTTTTATAAACTGTGTAGGAACAGGTTTAACAATTATTTACAAAACCGTCGCTGTCACACTCTGTGGGAACAAATTAATTTGAAATCAAAAAAATTAACTAACCTAAGGAGAGTTTTCAACTACAATGAAGCGCATTGAAGTGGTAAAATTTGTCGTTCGAATGGAATGTTCTAAACTTTGTATCGAACGTCAATTGTTACATAAGACACGCCCATTTCTTTTGAAACGAATAAAACAGTATTCGTCACAATGCTTTCGGAACCGCTACTCTTCTAAACAGCACAAGCAGGAATTTCACACACGTGCATTATACACAAAAACAGACATAAACACACTTTTTTTCTTTCCAAATATATGTTCAGAAACAGTGATATTGTTCAAAATGAAGAGTCAAGAATATTTTAGTAACAAATTTATTTGTGTTTACATTGTGACGAATACTATTTTCCTCGTTTCAAAAGAAATGGGCCTGACTTATAGACATTCGATACAAAGTTTAGAACATTCCATTCAAACGTAAAATTTTACCACTTCAATGCGCTTCATTGTATTCAAATTTGTTTTGATCAAATTCAATATTACTCTGAAATATTCTGGGGCCTGTATGAGAATGTATTAAATATTATGAAATCACATGTACAATGTATCGAATATGACAAGACGGGTGCATGATTCTTAATTCGTATATACATACATGTAACTATATATTTTTAACTTCCTATTTACTAACCTGATTTTAATACATCCTTAATGTAAATCTAGTTAAAAAATCCATTAAGATGGACTAAATTTCGTACGTGATACTGTCACCCGATATTTCAGAATGTAGCGATGTCGATCAATACCTTCCCCTTTCTTTGTTGTCTCCCTAGATTGTTCAATTGTGTAGACGTTCCGCATAAGTGGTTTTGGACACAGGTTTAAATCAATAGCAAGACGGAAATGACCGGTTGTTTATCGTAGAAGCCGAAATAGATTGACATATCAAGATTGTCTCCAAAACACGCTAACCGACCTCAGAAAATGAAGTATGTTAAATTTACATTAAGATCAGATCAAGAGTCGCCATTTTTTCATGTAAACACACTGAACCACTTCACTTCACGATGCTGGTGATGGTGTTTGAAAAATTATCAGAGGCAAATAATGAGACGACATTGGAAGTAAATTGCACGAGGAACTTAATGGTACTAATTTTTCCCACAGAATATGTGTGTAAATAATGTTAATTTGTCAAAAACTAGCGCAATGTTTTTTGGCGCCGTAAATTGCAGTTTATTTTAACTTTAGGAGGTGCCAGTTGTGAATCCATTTGGGTTGAGTGAGGGCAAAAGTTTCGAAATTCCCAAGAATTTTCTCTATATCCATTAATATTTTAACATTTACACCTTATGACGACTTTTGAGTCCCCTCCATTGGAAATATTTTTTTTGGGGGGGGGGGGGGGGGAATGACTTGTTTTTTTTATCAGGAACTGCAGCAGAAAAAAGTATCTATAAGAATATGTCTGTACAATATAGACAAGGGTCTGAAGGTTAAGTACATTATGTATTACATTCAAACTGGGTCTCTGTCAATATTTCTCTAAAACCCATTGACTGTCGAGGATCTTTTAAATTCCTTTCAATTAAGACCATGTCCGTATTTCGGCAAGAACAGTTATTGTTGGAAGAGCCTTCCATGGCCATACACATTTTGTTTGGGTACTATGTTTTATTATCTGTTTCATATCAAAAATAAAAATCTGCGATTCACCAGCTATATAATGATTCCGAATCCAGCTATATAGGTTACAGTATGTGAGGAAACTGTTGGTAAAAATGGATCAATGTATTGACACTGTAGACTTGGTGGTATCTAGGTACTAAGCATGTTAAGTATTTGCAGACACACGTTTATATTCCAATGTGTACAGTGTACAATATAACATATGGACGAATAAAAAAAAAACCTATGAAAATTAATAATCTTTAACATACAATTCACGGATGCTCTATATTTTACCCTGTATATTATGTGTTTTAATAATCGCGACTTACCGTTATATCATCCAGAAAAACTGCGTAGGAAACAAAAGTCACGAACATAAAAATTGCTGCAGCAAGAACTATTAGCTTGGGTCTCTCCATGAATACTTCGCTACATGCACATGTACGTCCATACCATTATCACGGTCACACATGCGCAAACACTGCCGGGTATGTCGGTCATAAACTGTTTCTTGAACGAAAATAATGAAATCCTAAGGAGGGCGAACGTAAACTAAGGTGAGTGGTGAAAATATAAGTGCATGTACACAGAGAAATTCAAACCTTCTCCAGTTTCGATCCTTACAAAAAAAAGTGTGCATTTAAAATCCCCAAAAACAATTTAAATAGTTTATGTTTACGGACATACCGCGGGTTATTCCACACCTTTTATGAAAACATTTGCATGTCCACAGGCATTTGGTTCAAAGAAGCGGAAAGCCATCAAGGAAGACAATGCTGTAACTCGACCGTAACGAACTGTGCTGAAGGCACAAAGCCGATAATGGAGCCGTTGTTTGCCTGCACATTTTGTCCTCGTAAATTTTCCAAGAAAATGTGTGTCCATATGGACACGCAGTTCACAGCTAAATATAGGAACACAATTCAAGAAGACAGATTACGTAACCTCATTTTTAGCATCACAGCGTTTTTTTTACAGAACAAAGAAAATTTCGGAGCCGAGCAAATTCTGAGCTATAGTTATGTGTAAGCACCAATTTAAACAACCATGCATTTTAATCTCCTAGCTGTACAATATTTATTCAGAAATGAGGTTTTTAACAATGATTTGGCCATGAAGTGGCAAGCATGCAGATAATGTCTAAGATGTAATGATCTTACGTATTGTGGTGCTAAAGGAGGCATTGTTATCGATTATGTATTGGGCACTCCGGGCATTCTAAATCATATGTTCATAGCTAAACATATTTTTTTATTTCAAGGTGGAATAACACATCATCACAAAATGGCTGACCGCTGATCGAAACGACATTTCGTTTTATTAAAAGGATTTTATGGGATGGTGTACATAGACGTCGGGGCGGGGTGGGGGGGGGGGGGCTAGGGGGGGCTAACCCCCCCCCCCCCCCATGGCACTAGTCTAGCCCCCCCCCCCCCCCACTGTAAATTTGCTTCCGACACCAGTGATGTATGTAACTTACTCCCCCATAGCCGAGTGGATAAAGTGTCCGACTTGTGATCCGTACATCCCGACTTCGAATCCTGGAGGAACTTTTGTTATTATTTACTGGAACTATTATTTTAGATATTAATTTTTTATCCCCAAACTGCAATTTTTTTGCTTTTTTGACATTTTTACAGTTTATTTATCATTATATCGTTCATTATCAAAAAAAATCCTGTTAATTTGAGTGACTTTTTCCGGGTGTGTTATTCCACCTTAACCATTATATTCTGGTCAATAATTAATTCACATTGAACTGAGAATGTGTTTGAATATCACATTAAATTTCAGAAGGAAATATATTCAACAGACATGCTTAATGTATATAGCTGGAGGGAAGATTTAGATCTTTAAGTTGATTAAATTATCACTTCCGCAAAATGTACTTAGATTAAAGGAATATTTAAATTTGATTTATCTATTAACACAGGGTTTGAAAAATGTGACTAGACTTTTGTGAATGAAGTAGTGTTCCTGATGTCTGACTCTCAAAAGCTGCCCAGTTCCCGTTAGACAAATCGATAATGAGATCGACTATGGGCGACGGAAAGGGTAAAAAGACGTTAATGCAAAACGAACAACTTATTGCGTGGACCCTGAGGTCCACGCAGAAAATATATAAGCGAGGTTAAACCGGATGCTATGGGTAAAATGCAACCTGCGCATGAGGTAGCCTGGTTCCTGTGCGTAATGGGTAGCTCAGGGAACCAGGCTAGCACACGTTTATCTGAATCGGGATCGGGATTCCGTGCCATAAGTTCAAAGGCGCTGTCATGCGCGGATCCAGAAAATTTTTCCAGGGGGGGGGGGGTCCGAAGGATAATTGTGTTTGCCAGGGGGGGGGGGTCCGAGGCATATTTTCGCGATAATTTTACTATGTAAATTTAATAAATTTTCATTTTCCAGGGGGGGTCGGGACCCCCCCGACCCCCCCTCTAGATCCGCGCATGGCTGTAATTGTAAAGTTGTCGGTTAACAGTACAGAAACAAAGTATTCCTTTTAAAGAAATGATCGGCATGTGATATAAACTGTCAGTATTATGAAATAAGTTAATGTTATGCCGAAACTACAACATGCATCAAATAGCATAATTTGCAATGTATTGTTGTTTTCCGAATACACATGATACTTAACTTTACCTTTATAGTAGGCGAGGCTAGAGTACTTACCGATTAAAATTGTTTAAGCATTTAAGTATGATTGAATAATTATGTCACTGTATAAACGTTTAAATCTCAAGAAAAATGCATAAAAATATGAAGTTTTTAATTTACACAAAGCTGTTCCTGCATAGTTAACGAAGTCGTGCGAATCGTAATGTGTGAGCAAATAGTAGAATTCACCGAATGCCTGATACTATACATGCAAACTTCATCAATAGATAGATCATGATTATTTAGGAAGTATGAAGCCTTTCAATTCTGAGATAAAAGGTCTGGGCTGTATACTTAAACAACGTACAAATTTAGTGGTTAAAAGCATGAGGCTAGAGTGGGTGAAATCTCTGATAATCTTATCACGTTTTCGTTGGAAATACGTGCAAATATTCCACGTATTGTAGTCCTTTTTTAAAGGACAGCAACTTGTTTTATAATAAAACAAGCTAAAATACAAAACAGACCAGCTTAAAACAAAACCTAGAGCCTCTTTTGCGAAATCAACAGATAATGATGCCAATCATATGATCACCGATGCAAAACCAAAAGTCATGCACTGAATTATTACTAGATGGAATGCAAAGATGTATCAGGAGAAATCGTATCCTGAAGAAAACGTATTCATAAATAAGGGTGCGTTTTCTCTGAGAGAAAAATAGGAGAAATTGGAAAAAACGAAAAAAAGAATTGAAATAGTAAAAAAAGAAACTGTACTAAAGTAATAAAAAGTACGTTAAAATCCTGATCCGTTGGGGGGTGGGGGGGGGGGGGGAGAAATATCGTAATTTACACCAGTTCCTATATTAACTTCAATTTCACCGTTGATTTCCTTCCTTTCACTTCAGTTTCTTATTATGGACTGGCCAACTTCACGTCCATTAACTTTTATAAATGTTAGAATGATTTTATTTAAAAAATTCCGAAAATTGAAAAACATGCGATATGTCCTTTAAACAAAGCGTTTTTCTTTTTCCAATCGTATTCGTTTACTTCAAGTTGCTGAATATCATATGTTTTGGAAGGTAAAATTCAACGCGTGTGAAATTTATTGTAATGTTACATTGAAATAATTTATTTCCTCTTTCATGGTGGGTTTTTTTTTGTTGTTTTTTTATTGTTTTTCGGTTTTTTTTTTTTTAAGAATGGTTTTTTAAAACATTTTAATTGACGACGAGCATTTCCTCGTCATAAACATAATCGAGAACAAAATCTTTTTTCCGCTTTTTAGTGGGGATCGTCATTTTTAAACCAAACCCTTTCATATGTTATGTACTCTACAATACTGCTTTGTTGTCACGTGAAAAATCGTACTCATTCATAATTTCATTTGATAACCTTTCAGTTTTCATAGAAGCTTATCAGTTCTTTGTCGGGAGTCTATATTCTGCAGTCGCCCAACGCATCGACCTAATAATCAAAGCTTTATTCGGTTGATGCTCCATTATGGCCTCGAGCAATCTGACGTTCAAATGCATTGTAAGGCCATCTCTTTTGCTTCGTCATGATGCTATGAACTGCAGAGAAAATGCACCGAAAAATTGTCGCAATTGCTAGTAGCTCGATATACAAAATACATTTTAACGCGGTGGAATACATGTAGCTGTTTGTGTTAATAAATAGACAATTCGCTTGTACAAGCGATATTTAGACTCGGGTCTAAAGCGCGAAGAAGCAAGCATCGCTCTCTTAGTATATCACGTTTTCTATTACCCTGGCTCAAACATTGCTTATATTTCGTAGTTTATTTAATTATTTAGCTCGATCATGCGCGAATCTACAATGTAGGGATGTTGGGGAGGGAGGGGGGGGGGGGTTGTAAAAGATCAATATTAGCTTTGTGTTACAGAATTAATTTCCATAGCAACCTGCACAAGTCTTGTTACACGGTTTTCATTTATAATCAATATTTTGTCTTTTTAGAATAGATGAATTACAATATTAACGTTCTCTTTTATTTTAGGTTCCCTATTCTGGATAACTTACAAGTATTGAGCAACCATCTATATATTTAGTTTCAATGGCAACCCTATCTTATGATATTTGTTTGGTAAAACGATTTAAAGAGAAACCATATTGGAATTATTATATACTACACATTCGGCAAGTTAGAAGAGGTGTATGAAGAAATACAACGGACGGTAACTCCGAAATAAGGAAAAAAATAAAAATTTACCAACTTGTTGTAAATTTAAAAATATTATCACCAGGTAAAATGTATATTTTACATGTTGCGAACATTTTCTATAGTTTAGCTTGTTGGTAAATTAACGTTACTTACCCTTCTTAATTATCGTGAAATTCCTCCTGACTGTGATGTGATAGAATGTAAATTAATGTTTATCAAACGTCTTAACTTTAACAAAAAAATAGGACATCGAAGTAATCAAGTTTAGCTTTAGGAAATATACTTATTAGAAAGGCAGGATTAAAGGACAATGGTTTCAGGTAACAAATGTGTGTTTGACACTAACAGAGTTAATGCAATTAAATAACAATTAGCGGATTAACGCATGTGAATAAATGGGCGTTTACCTTGGAGATGGTCAGTTTAGGGATAAAGAAATATTCTCTGATTGGATGATTTATATATGTCAATTATTTAGATGTTCACGCCAGTAAAATATTATTATATGTTTTATAGATGATTCTAAGTTAGTTGAAGAGAGAAGAATTCAGTAGTTAGAGGTTAAGAGTCAAGATACAAGTCGCCCGTCTAATCCGTTACGATTTCCCTCACTGTAATATGTAGGTTAACATTAAGTAAGAATTATTGACAAGCGAGTTTCCCCTTTTTAATGTGTACGGAGTGGAGAGTAACTGTTTGTATAATTGTGTTATTAACTGGAATAAATGTGGAAAATACAGCGAGTGTTGAGGTAATTCCCTAGTAATCGCCCGGTATGGAAAATACCCCATACTGTACAAATCCGGCGGTTATAATATACCGGTGAATTGCACGCATAAGCTAGGATTTGCGGGTGGGGTTGGGGTGGATTTAGAGACATAACTTTAATTATTTTTTTATTCAAAACAAATAGTGAAATAAATTAAATTATTGCAACTTTTCGGAGTAACTCGTAAAACAACTGTAGGCCCCAGGTACATGTAGTCCATCCGAATTTCTTAGACCGGGAGCAACAGACCTGCAACTACGACTTGTCAAAAGCACGTCCATCCGCCTCCTGGTAATTTTTCTCGCAAAATGAGGTTTAATCTCAATAATGTACCATGTTCATCTGTTTTGAATAATAAATGTGGCATTATTTTAAAAAAAAAGTTAATGAAAGTGTTCATTTTTGCAAGGAGCTCTTAGTGTTTATGACAAGGCATCTTAATGAACAAATTTTAAAAGCTTGACACAGGTCTATGACATCAAACGACCACGTGTCATCCAAACTAATAAACTAAATTAAAATCCGACCGGGTCATTAAAGGCTTTTCGACATGGAATAATATTGTTTATATGTATACTAGACTTTTTTTTAACCTGTGAACCATCATGTTTATCAGAGAAGATGAACGATGGAAAAGGAGATAATTGATTCAAGTATTGCCCATACCAGGCCCATTCCACCACTCTTTCTATCCAAAAGATTTTTTCTATTTTACTTTTTTTATTAGGCGGAGACCATTGAAGAGGCTCAGTGCCTATACCCTTCACCCCCCCCCCCCCGGATATTTTTTTATATAGCTTAAAGCAATATGAGCTGTATTTTTTAGAATTGTATTTTGTTGTTAAATCCTGCTAGTATGATAATTCTGCATGTGACTTAAACTTTTACGATAAATACGGTTGGAAAAAATCATTAATTTTTGTCAGAGGAAAGATAATTCTTCTAAGGAACATATAGTAAATCAATTTTTGTACAGGACGACAATAATTCAATTTCGCTCCAATTAATGCTCCTTAACGGCCCTTTTCACACAAATTTGGCGAAATGAAATTTAAAAACCATGATATTTTTGTCATTTTAGTAAAAAATAACATTTTCGTTAAAAAAAAAATTTTATCATGAAAATTGCAGCTCATATTGCTTTAAAATAGTAAATATTTGTGCATATGTGGGATATTTTCTACTTTTCCGCCAGACTTTTATCCATCTCAATTTTTTCAGACCGGGAGCTACAGACCTGTAGCTACGGTATGCTGGGATTGATTCATGATTTAATGTACTTTTCACTATTTGTTTTAAATGTAAAAGTTTAACACACAGTAGTTCTATAATATGAATGTACATTGTAAAACCCCCCTACCCCAATCCCGCGAGTTTCCAAAGGTTAAATTTATTTCTTTACGTTTTTAACTTCGTTTATTTCCGTTAGTATTCGTATTATCTGGTTTACTTCAATACTGGTTATTTCATGCACGAGCGCTTTCGCTCTCAGTAGTATTCGGGGAGTATTCGATTAATGCGACGTTCGTTACAAAGCAGTATAGGTTGTCTTTGGTTTTTGGTATGTCGACAGAATCTACAAATAGTTCTACGTCGAACAGAGATGTTACCCGAGAATCACAGGCCGAGTCTAATTCCAACTCTGGACAGGATTTTGATGTTATTGACGCAGTCAGTTTATTCAATAGCAGGTTAGACGCCGCCCTTGAAAAACAATAAACGTTGATACCCTCAGAAGTACAAGATAAACTGAAGCCTACAAATTCTCTTGAGTTTCGAGGGGAAGGGAACGAAATTCAGTACAACTTTAACGAGGAAAGACTGCGTGGTTTAGAGCTTCTATCACAAAAACTTATATCCGGCGACTTCAGCGGAATCACCGATTTAATTTCTTCCGAGAAAGAGGCCATTCGTCAGAGAAACAAAATTCTACGCATAGCTGATAAACATGGCTGGGGGACCGTTAAGGACTATGTTGATTCTGATATTGCCGACAACAGTGAGGATGCCGCCAGACTACGTACGTTCTACCATTTCAAGAGCCGCAAACAAAAAGCGACAATCTCCGTACGAAAGACCGGGTTTCCAGAGAAATACGGGAGTGTTCGACGGCTAATCCACCCGGCAGCTTTTTCTTGGGAGTGCAAAATTCAACAGCCGTCCGCAGTTCGCGCCGAGATTCAACTTGCCCAACTACACAAAACCCTACAAGCACAGACCGCAAACATCGTCTGCCACTACTGTCGGCTCCCTGGTCACTTCGCAAGATTCTGCCCGTATACCCAGCAGTTCCAGTCTACAGAACCCACAAGCCCCAATCATCAGCACTCGTCCCAACATCGACAGCAAATCAGCAGTGAAGTTGAGTATCATGATATACATCAATTATTAGATTACAAATCTGACTTTGAGTTAAAATCTAGCACTTCAGTTAAAAATCGTTTAACAAAAAAAATTCATTCAAATTTTGGAAAAATGTAATAAAGCCTGAAGATTATATACTGAATGTCATAAAATTTAGTCACAGGATTGAATTTATTACACATCCTGAAAGTGTATTTTTGTCTAAGTTTGAGTAGGAATATAGAATTTTCTGTAGCCTGGGTTCCACGAGAGCAGAAGAATGTAGAAGCGGATTTAGTGAGTTTTTGATTTTGACGATTGGGCTGTGAGAAACCATATTTTTTCATTTTTAAATACTGTTTGGGGGCCTTACACGTGTGATATTTTTGCAAGTTGCAATAATTTCAAAGTAAACAAATTTTATTCTTTGTTTTGGACACCTGGAACAAGCGGTGTAGATGCATTTGCGTTCGATTGGTCACAAGATGTAAATTTGATTGTGCTGCCTATTTCTTTGATAGGGAGGGCAGGAAGACATTTATTAAGTTGTGGCGCCAAGGGTACATTAGTTGTTCCGAAATGGAAATCTGCAGTGTTTTGGCCTTCTTTGATTGATAAAAATGGAAAGTTTTTGTGGTTTGTTAAAGATAGAATATAAACATCCAACAATTTTTTTCGTTCCAGGTTCTGATAAAAATAGCATTTTTGCAGCTCAGAAATTTAACAGTAACGTTATAGCATTAAATCTGGACGCTTCATTTTGAAGTTATTAGAATGTTGTTTATTTATATGAACTCATAAATACATGACTGTGTAGTACATGACTGTTGCAGGTATAATTGTATATACATATATATATTGATACGTGTTGCACGTGTGAGATAAATAGTTGGTACACAACGGTTGACTGCTGACCAGTGTACTAGAAATTATTATTGGAATGATTTGTTACGTTTGGATGACTGCTATCCAAAAAGGAGGACTGCTCTCCTGTGATTTGAATAAATGTTTTGCTGATGAATGACTGTTATTCAATTATATATGATATATGATATTTAATGATTGAGGTCCAGTTTATGGATGACTGCTATCCAGTATACAGACAATTGTTCTTTTGTATTGTATATAAGTAACGTTTTGAGTGCATTATGCTGGTTGGATTATATTGCATTGTTGTTGATACGATTTTCTAATGCGCATTTTTTATGTATTACAGAATGTACAGAACTTTCAAGGCCAATGGTTAAATATTGAAAAGTTTAAGAAAGATCGCCATTTACGAGATACAGCGAATTTTTTGCCGCATATTGTGAAAAACGCAAAATCTCAATCGACGAACAAGAAATACAACACATATTTCTCAAAATTCAGAGAATGGTGTTTGAAGCATTCTTTTGTACATCTTCCAGCATCAGTGTCTACCGTAGCTCTTTTCATGGGAGGTTTGGTTCAACAGAGGGTTTCAACTTCCGTTTTTGAAGCATATTTCTACAGTATTAACTGGACTCACAAATTTTCTTCAAGTTCGAATCCAAGTGAAGACAAGTTTTTAAAACTAGTGCTTGAAGGAGGGAAACGTATGTTATCAAAACCTATCAACAAAAAGGAGCCTATCAACACAGATATTCTACGCAAGTTAATGGATTTCTACTCCAAATATCCTTCAAATGTTTTGCAATTTAGAACATTTGTGATGTGTTTACTTGGGTTTTCCGGATTTTTCCGATTTAGTGAGTTATCAAATATTAGAATGTGTGACATCAAGTGGGAAAATGCTCATATTGAAATCAACATTCCTAAGAGTAAAACGGATATTTATACAAGAGGAAATTCCGTGATTATAGCAAAGACTGGAAATGACCTGTGTCCTGTTTTTTGGTTGAATAAATATATTGATTTGTTAGGGTTAGAAAAAATTTCCGAAGATGATCTGTTTACAGCTGTTAATTATTTAAAATCCCAAAATGTTTATAAAACTTCAAACAAATCCAAACCTCTCTCATACACGAGAGCTAGAGAAATATTGTTATCATCTTTGAAAGAAATTGGCCTTGATAGTTCCAAATTTGCGTTACATAGTTTACGCAGTGGTGGTGTCACCGCTGCTGCTAATAAAAATGTGTCTGATCGATTGTTGAAAATACATGGTCGTTGGGTCACGGACAACGCCAAAGACGGCTATATTAAGGATAGCATTGAACAAAAATTGCTGGTTTCAATGAATCTTGGTTTGTGAAATTTTTGTATTATAGTAACACTATACTCCTTTGTATATGCGATTTGTAACGAACGCACCAATCCTAAAAAATCTGTTTTTGTTTTTCAACAAATTAGTTGAGAAAATATTTATTTTCGGAGGAGTGAAACGAGGGAGAAAATAAATTTATTTCTTTACGTTATTAACTTCATTTATTTCCGTTAGTATTCGTATTATCTGGTTTACTTCAATACTGGTTATTTCATGCACGAGCGCTTTCGCTCTCAGTATAAATAGATTTCCCGGGGAGTATTCGATTAATGCGACGTTCGTTACAAAGCAGTATAGGTTGTCTTTGGTTTTCCCTATCCGCCCTGACCCAAATATGTTTTTTGATATTAACTTATATTTGTGCTGCCATTTATTTGTATGTCGAATGGATATTAAAAATGCGATTTGTAACGAACGCACCAATCCTAAAAAAATCTGTTTTTGTTTTTCAACAAATTAGTCAAGAAAATATTTATTTTCGGAGGAGTGAAACGAGGGAGAAAATAATTGAACATGCATCAAAAACACCGCTGGTATATTCCTAGTAGTCATTTCTTTTATAAAAGTTCTTATTTCTTTTATAAAAGTTCTTTTTTCTTTATATACTTATGGATACGTTGGACAGCAAGATCCATTGCTTAAATTGTGCTCTTCTTTAAAACCGTGAAAAGTAAACCCGAACCTATTTTTTTCTAAACCTGTATGCTCATGGTCTTGGCAATGACAACATTCAATTTTATTCCGGTTCAAATTTCGAATTCTAAGGACTTGTTATGTTGATTATTAATTAAATTAATTAAATAATTAATTAACGCTCATAGAAATCGTTATTATTATTTACAGATGATAATACCCTTTATGTGACGTGTGAATTTATTTCATGTATGTCTTTTTATCTACATGTAAATCTTTATATGATTATTATTTCTGTTTGTTCATCTGAAATGTTTGACGACAAGTGTTATGTAATAGCAGGTGCTACGTTTTGGTCTTACTTGCTAAATTTAACTGTCCTGTATTATGCAAAATGATAAATTACATCACTTGCTTTTGACAATATTTGGTCTAAAAAGATAAAATTTTGGTATATGTTTTTTTCTTTCGTTTTTCAACACAGTGCAACACAAAATATAGTGAAATTCATCTCCAATGTCTCTTTAACATAAATTACATAACCTCTTACTTCTGTCTACATGTGTATATGTCATTCCATCTACCAGTTTCAAGAAGTAATTTTTGGTGTGAAGTTCAAAATCTAGCGAAAACCTTCTTCATATATTTACTTAAATTACAATTATCATACGATTGGCATCTAAAGTCTACATTAATAAACAACTTATATATGTAACACCTTTTGAAGAATTATTGCATATTGATTCCCAGTTTTGTTGAAATGATCTGTTAGCTTTTGTTTTAAGCTTTTAATTAGCCATTTATTATTAAGTACTTGGTTATTCATCCAAATATTACTAAAGCAACTGTCATCTAAAATTGTTTTAGGTTTTTAACCATTTAAATTCTTTAACATTTACATATTTAGCATAAAACACTATACATTATTTAACAATATTTAGAATGTTTTCAATGGATAATTTTAACCAATATGCAATAATTCTTGTCTTGTGATTTTTTGAAGTATACAGTCTCATAACTGCAGCGATTCTGGCATGCAAATTTTCATAACGCGCTAATGCGCGTTACTCAATTTGTATGCACACACCGCTGCAGTTATGAGACTGTATACTTCAAAAAATCATGATTCAATGCTATATAGTAACTTATCGTCTAAAGAAAGATGCAATTGATTACCCTTTATAATGACAGGTGTAACGCACCGGATTGTTGAATCGGTTGTAAACTTAGATGTTGAGGGACCGATAGGAAGACAAAGAGGACCGTAAAATAATTTTACCAATGAGTTTTAGGCAAAATTCAAGCTGATGTGACAGTTTGTTATAAATCCAAAGTGGCGGCGATGAATGTTATTTTTGACTATATTTTGTTTCTATTATGTAAAAAATATAAAACGTCAAATTCCCGTGTTTATATCTTATTTTGAGCATTTTAAAAGATACATTTACAATCATGTATTTGCCCAAATTCACAACTCTCATTTTTTTGTTGACTTTAATTGAACAAGTTTAAAGGCAGATTAATTTTCATAATAACGTTTTTGTTTACACACATCACTCTTATTTTTTTTTCGGTAAAATTTTCAAATTAGAATAAAACAAAACTCACCTTCAATCTGTAATAGTTATCATTGTCTACAAAACCTCTTTTCTAGGAATATCATAAAATCTACCACGCTTAATCTGAAGTTGATGAGAAGATAAACGATATTTATTTATAAGCTGTACATTCATATTTCTTTTGTTTTTATAAATGCACTTGTAATTCAAAATTATAATATCAGTGCTATAAATGATACATTTGAATTTTGAAAGAACTTGATAATAGTCCGATATATGATGTGCAACGATTTCTTAAGTTAGTCTATTAAGAAAAATAAATAAAGAAAAAAGTCATAAAAAGAGTAAATTATCCTAAAAGTACCAATCAACACATAACAAAACGATTAAGTCAGCATACAGATAGGGTGGTGACACGTCAAACTGTTAATGGCTTATATTAAAGAGTAACTGAAAAGTCGCGATTCAAATTTCCATCGATACTTGAACATAATCACATCTAGCCTTCCAAAATTGCAACACATTAACTTTTTTTGGTCACGTATTTCAGCACATTGCTGATCGGTGGCTTTTTTTATGTCATATCATCCCGGGGTATATCAACCTTTTACTATATAAGTTCAGAAAAAGACCTGATAAGTTATTTTATCTACAGGAATCGCAATGGTAAGTCAAAATTTCGTGTCATGAGTGTATTTCATGAATGAATGCAACACTTTTTAATTCAATTAACAAGTAGGAATTTATTTCATTAAAAAATTATTATTTTCATTATTTTTAACAAAGAAACAAAAATTTCATCATTCTTTAACTAATTTTCAAACAATTTATTTCAGAGTTTTAAAAATGTCAGCCATTAATTTAGTCATACCGGTATTTTTTTTTTAAATTGTAGATCCCTGTATTTCTTTTAATACTCTTTGATTGGAGACATTGTGCAGGGTATGGATTTTATGGCGGGCCCACAATGAAAACACCAGAGTCGGCTGACATCATCGATGCCCACAACTTAACATCATGGATCTCAAACTACACTACACGAGCCATGCTGATGCAGTACCTTGTTCTTTGTCCGGAACAAGATATGTGTCAGGGACAAAGTCTAAGAAGAAGTTACGTCTTTGATGTAGAAATGACCAGAACTTGTACGCCTTGCGACTGCGATGCATCTTGTATAAGAAAATCCTCTTGTTGTCCCTCAAAGCATTTGCTTATGGAAAATAGCTCAGATCCGATCGAACAACTGGAACAAAACAAAACGGTTTCTCTTAGCTGTTCATTGCCTTTTTTGAACATACATTCTGATTTTCAGGAACCGTCGTACTGGATGGTCGATAGCTGTCCAGATGGAAAGGTATGTATCCCATCTAAAAGCCAATCTATAAACATGTCCCTCTTCACCCCGGTGACCTCTCTTTTGACCAACGAGACATATCGGTATCTTCAATGTGCGCTTTGCAATGATGAAAATATTTCCGACCTACTGTTTTGGAAACAGGACAAGATCGTTTGCACGTCGCGGTCTTATCTTTTGTCGTCGGTTTTGACTCCCGATGCAGTCTATCAGAAGATATTTGAAAGACTTTCGCCATGCAATATCTTGTTTTATCCACCAAACACAATAAGAGAATTGGTGACTCCCTGTATTTCTACAACAGGCGTTACTTGCAACCAAACAGGATCTCTCGACGGAAACTCATCGTACCTTATTCAGGCATGCAAGGACTATTACCTACCCTTCATTACAAACTACATAACATTTAAAAATATATTCTGCGCTCTCTGCTTTTCTATGAACTTGTTAGAATTACCAATTGAAAATAAAAAAGACAGTGCTTACGGGGGGTCCAAAGATTTCCCACTCTTCTCGGCTTTAATAAATTTCAACAAAAAGAGATCCGTCGATGAATTTCACGATGACGTAGAATGTGGTCATGGACAAATATTTCATAAAGAGTCGGTATGTATTTTTTGTTCGGTGTCTTTTTAATTTTCACATTAGAACCACTTGTCTGATATTGCAGCAAGTTCCGTACACTTTTAAAGAATCTTTCAAATTTGTTATGAATGAAAGTGATAATGCAAATCTAGTAATGATGTGTTCTTTAATGTTGTAGAAGACCTGTTTTGCTTTGACCTGTGAGAAGGAATACGAGTACACTCATCACCCACCTGAACCACCATCTTGCCAATCATCTTTTTCCAGATGGGAAGAAAACAACTACGAGATCAATTTGATTTTTGAAAAAATCGGTGGACACAATAGTTCAGCTTTCCTTTCAGTTGGAGTGCTTTTGCAAACCCATTTAGAAAACAAATTGCTTACGAATAATCTTAGCGACTATTTATGCTCTCTGAATATATTTGTACTTGACGAACGAACAGATACAGAGCAATTCGGTGCACTTATTGAATTAACTCTGAATCGTGTTCACAGTCTTAACGACATGATTAAATACTTGTTAAATCTTTTTGCAAAAGACAAAGAAGTTGTTCTTGAGGATACCTATTTGGGCTTAAACATAACTTTTTCAAGTTTTTTAATTGGACAAAGATTTATTTTGTACGAGGAAGACAGATATTTGTCCCTTTTTGCCCGTCATTATGTTCATCCAATAAGTTATCGAACAAAATCTTCTTTAGCTTTTATTAATATGGCCTCGACTCGTATTTTCTGTTTAAAGTCTCTCTCCACAGTGGTTGTTGCCGACTGGTATACTTGTCCCAGAGTCAGGATCAGTACGGAAAATACTCTGATAAGTTTGAAAAACTACTCTTTGTGTCTTCCAGAACTGAACACTTGTATTCCTTCTAGGTACTTTAAGAAATCTACAAGTAATCTTCAGTATGACATCTGTTTGGACTGGTTCAATCGAGCTCAAGTAACTGCCGCCCAGCCATCTGCAGATTTAGAAGAGAGTAAATATCTGTCATTGGTTTGTCTTTCCCTGTCTACAGCAGGGTCCGTCTTGACGATCATATCTTACATTGTCAAATCAAATCCGTTGGTTTCTCCAGGATCTCACATCGTTGTTTTGTCCTTCTTTATAACATTTGCAAATATTATATACACAATTTCTAAGTTTTTCCTTTGGAGCAAATCTGCATGCATAACCGCAGGTGTCTTCGTTCATTTCTTTTGGTTATCTTCGATGTTTTGGATGAGTCTCTCTTCCTTCAAGATCTTTCAGACTTTTACTGACATTGCCACCTTTCGAAAAAAATCCAAAGTTTCTACTCTCTTGTTGGTAAATTTCTTCTTCTGTTTGTTTTTTATTAGTGTCAACATATCTGTAAGCTTCTACTCTAGCGGTGGTAACAGTTTTGGGTATTCTACTTCAACGTGTTACATTGCCAATCCGAACATGATCCTTTACACGTTTGCTCTACCTGTTGGTATTAGCGTCATTATCAACACATTTATGTTTTTTGTTACGGTCAAAAAGATTTTTGAAAAGGAAGACGTACGCAAGTCAAGGGAACAGCAGAGAGTCAGTGCTTACTTCCGGTTATCCACTTTGACTGGTGCGTCCTGGTGTTTTGGTTTTCTTGCTCAGATTACCCACCTACAAGTGTTTTCGTTTTTGCATACAGTTTTCAGCGGGGGTCAGGGCGTTCTTCTTTACTTTGCCTTTGGAATTCCCTTGTGGGTAAATTGTAAAACCGATAATAAACGAAACATGTCCAGTAATTAACAATAGAACATAGGTGCAGTACTCATCACTATTCTACAGTTGAAACATTTGAATTCTTGTCAATCTGGCGGCGTGATGCATGTTAATAAGTTTCTTTCAAAGTGTTGGCTGTCGATTTTGAATCAAACATTACTAGGTATGTTGTCACACTAGCATTGTTTTTCTCCTAGATGAAATACCCGGTATTTATTTCCTAGATGATATATAGACTCTAGATTTTTATAATGAATACTTCCTTTAATACTTGCTGGTTTGTTTGTTATTTGTTGTTATTTGATGTTATTCGCGTATCAAATGTGTTTTATGTGGTGCTTTTAACTTTTGTTTTTAAATTCTATAATATAAACGTACGAAATGTTGATTAATTAGTAAACCATCCAATGTATCATATCGTAATTTAAGATTTTTTGTCAGGTACGGCGATATTAGCTGACTTTTCTTGTACAATTGGAACTTTTATCTATTATAAGATCAGTTTATTATTAAAATTAGTTTTTGTTTCTTCAATTTGGTGCCCACGTTTAATATTTCATGCTTAATTCATTTACTTTTCATAACTTATGTCCTTTAATATAACCTTTGTACATGTATATGTACATGTAATTATGTTTTACACGTATTCAATACTTTTGGATAACCTTTGTGTATGTACATGTAATTATGTTTTACATTCTATTCAATACTTTTATTTTAATAACCTTTGTACATCTTTGTTCGTAAAATAAAAGAGGCAAATTAGGTTTTTTTCTCAATATAAATCATGATAGATTTAAGGTATTACAAAGCTGACAAATGTTTTATTGAGATATACTTTTATTCATATACATGTACCAAGCATAAATGTTCATGAAAGTGTTGGATACATTTTCAGAGAGAAAACAGCACCTAAAAGCATCACAGGATTGAAATCTTCTTACTGATCTATCAAATATATAACACAGTCGTGGTTGTGTCAATATTAATCGTTGAATACCAATTTTTGTGGATTTTGGTTGAATTGATCCACTAAATTAATGTTCATTAAAAGGGCAATACTGATATCTAAAAGTTATTGTAATATAATAGGAGCATTAACCACGAATTTAACTATTCTTGACACTGATTTTTTTAAATAAAATTAAAAGAGCTCGATGGTCTTGGCCATTATCGCCATTAATATCACATGTCAAAGTTTAAAGAACATCTGATGGTTAAAGGACATATCGCATGTTTTTCAATTTTCGGAATTTTTTAAATAAAATCATTCTATATTCATTAAAAATAAAGTTTATTATCGTTTTCATAAAATAATCTGCCTATTTCGTGAGTTTGAAAGCAATGAAATTCAAATGTCGCGATATGCATATTTTCTCTCTCGATCTACCCGCCATGATGTGTGACGTCATATGCGACCTCGAGCGAGAATGTGCCGTTACCCATCTTTGTAATTGGATTAGATTTAAACGACAATTAAACTAATTATCACCTATTAAATTGCCAATAACGGGACATGATGGTGTTTTGTGCCTCCTGCGGGTGTTCTAGCCGCTAAAAATGGGAATTTGGACTGTTGGTTTTTTTTTTAATTTCCCTTACGAAAGTATGCGGAAAGGGGTCTATCCGTCGACGAGAGGATTTATAAATAAATATTCAATGCATATATTATTAATTATATGGTATATTTTTGTAATTATAGTTTCATAAATAGATCTGGCTTATTTTTCAAATAGAAAAAAATAGAAGTTTATCCACAGGAGCCTGTGTACAAAACGCAAGTTCATCGGAGAAAAATAACGAGGGGACGCCATTTTGGATACCGCCTCGCTTCATTAGCTGTTTTCTTATTGTTATTGTTAAACTATACGTTCATGTATGCGTCGGTTTTGTATAAATTGTTTCTTCATTCATAGCTCAAACTCTGCAGAAATCTTAATTTAAGTACGGTAGGTGAGATTTCTGTGAGTTTCATTTTTTTGTGGGAGAAGTAAAGGATCCAGTTGTCAATACTAAATGTTTACGCGAGAAAGAGACAAAGTTTGTTGATATACATTTATACGTAAATGGATAAAAAGATACGGATATGGGATCTTACAGAAAATTAAAGAAAACGTTCTTGCCTTCTTTTATAACATATATTTATACAATGTAATATTGAGTAAAGAACCTTAGAAAGTTGTGACCAGTTACGGCCGAAGAAACAAACTTCTTATGCACCACAGTTTTACAATAATGAACATTCTGAGTCGTAAGGAACGCCAAAAAACAAGACCATTGCAGATTTTAATAGAATAAACACTTTTAACCGATTTTTTTCAGCTATAATCCTTACTAAGTTGTGTTAACAATGTTACACATCGATCAATTTGATCGTTATTGCCGACTTTATCGTCGCTTCTCCGGCAATATCATCGTTTTTTATCCGTACTGGTGGCTCAAACATGTATGACTGAATAAAAAGATTCTTTTAATTTAGTCAGCAAAAAAATGTAAAATGTCCCATACTTTAAAAACATGCGGTCTGTCGTTTAATGTGTTGACCACCCAGGCTCCTTAATAATTGATGCCTACATAATAGCAAATATATAATTTTATAAAAAATATTATTATTTTATACTGAGTGTAATGATCACAACCTTCATATATTTACCCGCGTGCAAACCAACAAGCTTATTAATTCATTTATTGAATGTCGAGACAAAGTGCAAAATATATTGACTATTGTCATTAAAGTCAGAAAGAATTTCATTGTTTATATGTATATCCTTTTATGGATGAATAAACTAGATGACATATTATGATAAATGAAGCTATATATACATACGACTCTTTGATTGTATCTTATCCGTTTAACCAAATGTATCGTTAATAGTGCTTAAACCGTCTAGCGAACAACAATTGTTAGAAATGGGATGAATAAACTTTTTACTAGTCTATGTTCTAAATATTCTCTTATAAAGTACTATAGTATTCTGAATATTCTACTTTATTCAATGACATATAAATATCGTTGATGACACAAGAGCACGTAGTTTCAGATATAAGCAGCTAATTGATTTTCCAACCAGAAAAAGACGTTCTTCCCCATGGGTTACTCGTCATAGGCAGGTTTCCGTCTGGTATTCCGCCTCCGTTTCTGGTTCTTAGATATACATCGTCCCCTTGGTTAAGGTAAAGAACAACAGTTGTACTGCTCTGGTCTGTCTCCCCGACATGCGCGTGTTGGTAAACAGCCCCATACTCTTCATTGTTAATCACCAAGGTAACAGAATGTTGATTACCATTGTATTCTCGGATTGTCCATGTGAAGACATACAAACCTGTAATTCAAAAACAAAATACAGGATATCGCAAGTAACGATACGCCTATAACTTTGAAAATAAGTAGGATTTGATTCCTTTACAGTGCAAAAAAGTATGTAAACTTTGATGATACTAGTACCGGTAACTCGAGATAGCTCGAAGTCCATGGGACCGAGGAAAAACCTCGAGGTTTCAAGAGTTCGGAATTTTCCGGATTGACCGACGTGTTTAAAAATTAGTCTTACCGGATGTACGATTAAGCCATTTATTTAGTGGTAACTAACTTTAATGTACTAAGTTTGCCAAACATACATTAACACACCAGTAAGCATAATTTAACAGAAACTGTTGTAAAATTATCATTTTCTATATCCTTTTCGTTACGAGATACAGTACATGTAACGCGGATCCCGTGTTTTTTCCGCGCGCCGTCACGGTATAAATCGGCCAGGTGAGACAGGTATACCGCATTTTCATCACGGTAAACTCATCATCTACCTGTCCCCGCCACGGTAAAATTATCGATGGAAAAGTATCGTATACAAGCAGGAGTTATCTCCCCGAATGACAAATAAATTGCATGTTTATTTATATTTAATGACGATATTTAACCAGATTTTGACAGATTATAATCGAAATACTTGGAGTCTTTTTTACTGTTTTTTTTTTTATTTTATAGCTATTAAATAAATTATTAAAGTATTTAATTTAATACTTGTGCAGCAATTGCAAATAAAATATTTTCGATTCCATTATCATATTTTAAGAAGGTCGTTAAAATAAAAATTATCATGAAATTGTTTTAATTGCCAATAAAATTATAAATGTGTACGCAGTGGGATTGTGTTTTCTTAACAATTAATTGGTCCGCCTATTATTGTATTGTTTGTTGTTGAAGTCCATGCGTGTCAACTAATGATGAGCAAGTGATTAAAAATTAGGGCTTCCTATAATCACCAACCCGGTATTTTTAGCATGTTCGATTCATTTCTTACAAGGTCTTCTATGTGTAAAAAACATTTTTTGTGAATTCACGTTTTAGTGATTTTGTGTTGCGTTACTTTAAGTATGGCTCGTCGTTTGTAATTGCGCTAGGATTCCCACGTTCTAGTGCGTTACGTTTGCGACGACAATCTTCAAGTGTGAAGCCGTGTGTTCTTCAAGACAACAGAAGTACTGCTCCGATGCATTCTAACTATCTCCAGCTTCAAATCGTGTCGAATACGCCCCATCGTAATGCGAAAAATCAAATTAACGTGTATCTCTCTGAACTGAATTATAACAGAGCAGAGAGGAAGGAGCCTTAGAGATACTCAGAGTTGCATAAAATTATGTAATCGAAAGATATTGTGGGTATCCCTTGTCATGTTGGTCGTGATGGTGTACCAGCTACCCGCCGTGACAGAGGTTTGCGTTCGCTCGCGACCGAGCCTCTCTCTTAACAGAATAACTATATTTTTTTTTGAGAACGAAATGTTGTTAAACCGTACTCATATGTTCTGACACATTTCAAACAAATTAAGAACATGTTTTGATAGTTTTGTTGTTGATATTTCATGCCGATAAAAAACATTTAAACATTTCAGTAAATGTATTTATATTTAAATTTAATTCTCTATTTGATATAAGTAACCGTTCAAACTAAAGTAAAATTGGGCAGTATTTCATTTTCAACATCATCGGTCAATCCAGCGTATATCTGCTGCATCTTGTGGTATGTTAATTTTATATTTACTTATATATTTCTTTACTACCATGTTAGTGATTAGGGCATTTTATTTTAATAGCAAAGTTTATACTTTATCGTATGTGTGCAGTTAGATTTCTCATAGTAATTTCTAAAACTTGTGTTCAAATGTTAAATTGTTACAAAACATGTTTTTATATTATAAATGAATACTGGAGTAACGGTAGCTTATTGTCAAAGATTTCAGAAACTAAACATATCAAATGTACATGTAAAACTGTATTTTATGTCTAATGTATTATATCTTTGTTTATAGGTCAATGCTCTATTTATATATTTAATAAATTGACTGAAACCACCATCTGTCTCCTTTCTGCTCGGTTACATCATGGCACTGCGAGAAAACATATTCAAGCATTGACCACCGTAGGAATTTATTTTCCAAATATGCAGCTAAGTTTCTAATTGAAGTGAATTTTATATCGGAAAGAAATATGATTTCTTTCGTTTGAGGGACGAATTAGACAGATATCAATTTCTACTTGGTATAATAATGAATTAATTATCCAGATATATAAGGTTTTCATTCGAATACCTGTTTGTGTCACCTGGTTCTTAAGAACCGGTATATTAGCAAGGCTATATAAAGAATTGCTCAGGTGTTAAATACCAGGTTAGGACGCCACGTACAGCGGAAAGTTTAAATTTTCAGAATTGTTTTATTAAATAGATAAATCATGTGATCCAACTTTATGACATAATTATGTGTGTGTACATTTAATATGCCAAATATTAAATAGCTGCAGCGTGTCGTTGCTAATTCCACACAATGTGTTGTTATTTACTAGTATCATAGTATTCAGCTTTCATTTGGAAAGTAATGAATGGATTTAAAGGAGAACTTGTTCGACTTGCTATTGTTTCAGTGAGTAGATATCATGCCGAATGATTTCCTGTCTGTGTTAAAGCCCTAGTACTTTCCGCTTTGTGAATCGTTTTCATGAGTACTTTTGATACCATTGTAAAATTATCACCATGAAGAAAGCTGAATTGCAACACCGTGTCCATGAATTGGAAATGGAAATACTAGAAGCAAAATATAGATCGCAATCGAAACAAGTCATTGAAAAGCAAACCTTTATCCCAGAAACAAGAAAAAAAAGACATTTTGTGGCCGCCATAAATCAAAATCTGACATATCTGTTGATGATGACTGGATGGATGACATAGAAATTGCGTTTTCAGCAAGAAAATACTCAGATACTCAAAAAGTTGACTTGATATATTCACATTTAGAGGGTCAAGCAAAAGAAGAAGTCAAATTCCGACCAGATATACGACAGGATCCGCACGCCATTTTGGACTGTCCTCTTTGAACGAAATCAGCTAGAATCGGAAACTATTCGACACTATTCATACGCATTGCTGGATTTATATCAAAACGTTATCAGAAAAGACAGAAGTGTATTTCCAAATAAACACATTACGCTGTGCGAGAAGTTTGCGAATGGTCTACGGGATTCATTGTTAAGAAAAGAAGCAAAGAAGCTTTTGCGTAATGAACCTACAGACTTCCACAAGTTCCGAGACGAAATTATACTACTTAGCGAGGAAGAGGAAATGATAGACAAGGATTCCGCTAACTCAACCCATTCGAACATGATCAGTGATCAGCATAATTTAAACACCCAGCCGAGCGACTCGCCTACAACGGAACAGCTTTTGAAAATCATCGAAGCACAGTAAAAGCAGATCAACCGGTTTGATCAGAGATCGCGGAACCAGTCAGCATACAAAGGAAAACCGGAATTTTTATCGTTCACCACCTGTGTGCTATGAGTGCGGTAAAGTTGGTCATATGCAGAGAAATTGTCGTTCTAAACCAAGTGAAACAACAGCCGGGTCATCGGAAAATAAGTCACATCTATTAAAGGGAGTTCGTTAATAGATGGGGGTTTACACGACTCTTCATTTTCGTGTCGTATCATAGGACAGTGTCCAGTGATTAACATTTGTGTGATGGATTTGAATATCAGATGCCTGGTTGACACTGGTTCGATGGTTTCTGCAATAACCGAAACCTTTTATCGAAAGTATATCGAGCCGCTTGGAAAGATGGTGAACCCAACATGTCATTTAAATGCTGCTAACGGACTAGGTATTCCTTACATTAGTTATATTGAGCTTGACGTAAATTATAACGGGAAAATCATACCTCAACGTGGATTCCTAATAGTGAAAGACTCGAGTGATGACACCACGCGTAAACGTAAAGAATCTGTTCCCGGAATAATTGGAATGAATATTCTTGGTGCCTGCACGGACATTTTAGGTGATGTTCGTAGAGACGGAAATTTAAGTGAAGTTTTTGTGACATGTAATTTAAAACAGAAGTCTCTTTGTAGGTTTGCCAGAATATTCGGAACTGTACCAATGGCATTCCTGCAAATACCGCCATTATTATTCCATGTACCGGACCGCATGTTAAGGGCGATGTTATTGTGAATCCTTTGACCAATGGTGCCCATTTACATAGGAATTTCCGTACTGTGAATACTTGTGTCAACATTCATAACGGTCGTATGTGGGTTCGTGCAGCTAACATTGGTGATGAAGATATTTATCTTAAACCACGCAGTATGATAGGTACAGTGTCTCTATGTGATGTTAAAGGTGATAATTCAGATATTGGCTTTAATCGCGTGGGGAACACTGAAGAGATCTTCATTCAACCAAGTCATGCAATCAACGAAATTACTTTCTCTGAGACACTGTTTGATTTACCTGAAGATATATTTCAACTTGACTGTAGTGAAGAAGAGAAGTTCTTGATCACATCTTTATTCCGAAAGCACAGAGAAGTCTTCTCGAAGGATGATGACGATATTGGATGTACAAATACACTTACACATCAGATTCGCCTCACGGACAACAAGCCTATCGCTCAACAGTACCGACGAATTCCTCCGTCCCAGTTTCAAGACGTCAAACAGCATATACGCAAGTTACTGAAGAATGATGTCATTCGCGAAAGTACCAGTCCGTTTGCTTCACCGATAGTGCTAGTTCGCAAGAAGGATAACACTTTACGTCTTTGTGTGGATTACCGCAAACTGAATGAGAAGACCATCAAAGATAAATTTCCGTTACCAAGAGTAGAAGAAACATTTTATGTTTTACACGGATCGTCTATGTTCTCAACTATGGACCTTACCTCGGGCTATAACCAAATAGCAGTTGCCGACGATGACAAAGAGAAAACTGCGTTTACCACCCCATTCGGACTTTCTGAGTTTAAAAAAATGCCGTTAGGACTTACCAACGCACCTGCAACATTCTAGCGACTAATGCAGCATTGTTTCAGAGAGGAAGTGTTCAATATCTTATTAGTGTTCTTGGATGATATCATAGTGTATTCCAAAACATTGCGTGAACAAATAGACCGTCTCGACAAAGTGTTTCATATTCTTCGCAAGCATGGATTAAAATTGAAAATGCGCAAGTGCAAATTTTTCAGTCATCTGTGAAATACCTAGGTCGTATAGTGAGTAAAAATGGAATATCCACCGACAATGAAAAGATCAAGTGTATCGAAAATTGGAAACTACCCGAAACAGTCAAAGAGCTTAAATCATTTCTCGGATTTGCGGGATATTACCGGCGATTTATTCGAAGCTTTTAGCAGATTGCAGAACCTTTATTTGAACTTTCCAAGAACCACGGGAATCATCCGAAAACAAAGTTTGGTGATAAATGGAACAGTGAATGCCAGAATTCGTTTGAGAAGTTAAAGACTGTCTTATCAACTGCGCCGCTACTGGGATACGCCGATTTTACTATTCCGTTTATTGTGGAAACTGACGCCAGTGCGCATGGACTCGGTGCTGTGTTATCTCAGAATCAGAGTGGACGTATTGTTGTTATTGCGTACGCCAGTAGAACTCTTAGACCAAATGAAAGATCCGCAAAGAACATGAGCAGTCTCAAATTGGAATTACTAGCCCTCAAGTGGAGTGTTACAGAAAAATTCAGGGATTATTTACTGGGAAATAAGTTTGTAGTACTGACAGATAACAATCCTCTGAAATATCTATCTACAGCAAAGCTTGGAGCATACGAACAAAAATGGGCAGCACAAATCGCTGATTTCGATTTCGAAATAAAATACAGACCAGGCAAAGAGAACACCAACGCTGATACTAGGGACATCATTAGTGAATGTATTCATGGATCCATGATTCCACCAGAAATTAAAGTTGCACAGTCTTCGGCGATATTCATTGAAGCTACGGACGTGTCAAGTGCAGAGACTTTCCCTACTTATTCCAATTGTGATTTGAAAGACATGCAGTTGAATGACAGAGTGATAAGTAGATGTGTTGAATTTGTGAAATCAAAGACTGTCCCAAAACAAAATTTTCTAAAGAAACAGGGTAAGAGAACTCAAGTGTTATTACGGCAGTTAAAACACATGGACTTCATCGATGGTGTTATTCTCAGAAAGATCAACGATCCGAAATTAGGTGACCTCAATCAGTTATTACTTCCGGAGTGTCTAAAGGACATCGTTCTCGAAAGTCTACACGATCAAAATGGACATCAAGGCATAGAAAGAACATTTAATTTGATTAGACAACGATGTTATTGGCCAAATTTTTCCTACTAGAAAAAGCACAAGGGTACGAAAATGTTTTGGTTATAACAGATGTATTTCTAAGTGGACAATAGCTGCACCTACACGTGACCAGACAGCCCAAACTGTAGCTCGAATATTAGTGAATGAATTATTCTTTAAATTTGGAGTGTGCAAAAGAATTCATTCCGATCAAGGAAGGTGTTTCGAGGCAGAAATTATTCAGCAACTGAGTACCATATACCGCATCAAGAAATCAAGAACAACTGCATACCACCCTCAAGGCAACGGTCAATGTGAACGGTTTAACAGAACACTCCATGATCTACTTCGATCTCTACCCCCAGCGAGAAAACGGAAATGGCCGGAATACATCAGAGAACATGTGTTTTCATATAATGTGACGCCGCATGCATCCACCGGATATTCGCCATATGTCCTTATGTACGGACGCGACCCATACCTACCTGTAGATTTCCTACTCGGGAGGGGCAACGCTACTTCAACAACCGATCTAAACATGCGTACGGTCGGACCAAAGCAGAAATCCAAAGCAATGAAGATAACCGGAAGAGAAGACACGAAGCGGGAAAAGTTGACAGTAAATTACAGATTGGTGATCGGGTGTATCTACGCAACAGAGGAATCAAAGGACGCGACAAGATTCAGGATAAGTGGCGAACGGAAGTGTACGTCATAATCGGAAAACCATATCCGTCAGTGTATAGTGTAAAGTTAGAAACCAGTGATTCCGTAATTAAAAATGTGAACAGACTGGGGTTCCAGCGTGTATTCATATTTTTCATGCATTTGCTAAAATGAACTTTTGTGTTTTTTAATTTTTGTGGTTTATATATTTTGTGGTTTCTATATATATTTATTAAAATGATAAATCTATAATCTGAGGACAGATTAACAATTTTCCGGGGGAGTATGTGATAGTATTAAACATATTTCTATATGTATTCGTTTTATTTATTTTATTATCCGTTTTTGTTAAACACAGTCTTAAATTTTAAATAACCGCCAGTTACACTGCGCAACTGGATTGAGTTGGCTGAGTAAAGTCTTTCGTTTTTCATTGGTTCTTTAATTTCATTGGTCTTTCTTATTTTCATTATCCAATAAATTTAATTCTCTATTTGATATAAGTAAAATTAGGTAGTATTTCATTTTCAACATCATCGGTCAATCCAGTGTATATCTGCTGCATCTTGTGGTATGTTAATATTATATTTACTTATATATTTCTTTACTTCCATGTTAGTGATAAGGGCATTTTATTTTAATTGCAGAGTTTATACGTTATCGTATTTTTGCAGTTAAACTTGTCATAGTAATTTCTAAAATTTGTTTGTAAGTTCAAATGTTAAATTGTTACAAAACATGTTTTTATATTATAAATGAATACTGGAGTAACGGTAGCTTATTGTCAAAGATTTCAGAAACTAAACATATCAAATGTACATGTAAAACTGTATTTTATGTCTAATGTATTATTTCTTTGTTTATAGGTCAATGCTCTATTTATATATTTAATAAATTGACTGAAACCACCATCTGCCTCTTTTCTGCTCGGTTACATGTATACACAAGAATGCATACTGACATAACACGTTATGATGCAATGTGCTATAACGCAGCACTAACTTTATATATGAATGATAATTTTATTATTGAATGGAAAAATAGATTTGTTAGTTGATTCTCGACATTTGTTCATTTCTGAATTTAAAACATACACATGTACATGTATTGACAGTTTACAGCGCCATGCGTGTCAACTTATATAATGAGAAGATAGATGAAATTGCTCTGCACTGATACAAGTTCATCTAATGAAAATATTTAATTTTAAGATTGTTATAAAAACAGGATTAACAACTATTAGAAATAATAACTGAAATAAGTACGTCAAATACAAAGATATTTGTTCTTATTTACACATCACAAAATTCAACAGCGTAATAATCATGTTATGTTGTAATTCGAATGTAGTTACCAATTTCATGAAATTCTATTTCATAAATATAATTTATTAATTTTATATTAATATGAACCACACTTTATTTACAATGCAGCTGTTATGCTTAAATCTGAAGTCGCATATTTGACGTGGATTTTCGCGCACCCGCATTGCCTGTAATGTACAGTACAGGTAAAGTAACAACAACAAGCAGTAGCAGAAATAACGGGAAATCACACCGTCGCGGTGTCATCACGGTCGCAGACCATACTGCGGTCAAAAACCGCGATGGTGTATCGCGGGAACGATAAAAATACCGTGACTGTAACGCGGGCCAATACGGGATCTGCGTTGCCTGTACTGTATTACGGTTACTTTTTGTGTAAAATGTATGGAGGATGCTTAAACAATGCATCAATCACAGTTGTGTGTACATGTACCTGATGATGGAACCATAAATACTCCAGTACTATGGTGGAAACTGTTTCCAATGTTAGTTTTCACAGTATCAAAGACTAGGACATGATGATTGTTGGTATATGCCACTGATGTTGACATGTAAGCATAGAAAGCAACAGCGTTTTGAACAGGCGACCCTGGGGTAGTTTGGGATAAAAGCCGTTCTGCAAAACAAAGAAACCAATTTAATTAGATATCAAGAACCGAAAGTTGAAGTATAATTTTCTGAAAGGTTTCTATCGTCGACCGTCTGTCTTTATCCCTATCTGTCCGTCCATCTGTATGTTTACTTTTTCGTTTACGACTTTCTCCTGAACCACTTGCTTTAAGAGTTTCACTGAATAAAAAAATATTCGAACACGGAGACTAGAACGTAGAAGAAAGCTTATATGTAGAAGTTTATTAATAAGTTTTCTTTATACCATCAAAAATGTAAATGTCAGAAAAAGACGAAATTTTCCTTTTACGTAGGAAAAAGTACAACGGGGTATGGGGGTCTGATAAATTTACGGAGAGTTACATAGAAAGATAAAGAAAAAATAATCTAACAAAAAATGAAGCCTGAGATAAATATTTCATTTTTGGATGTCAGTAAGTACGAATTTATTCAGTACTTTGAAGCTGGTATTCCTGAACGACAGAGACGGAGCTCAATAAGAATCAAATGGAGTCGGGGGAAAACGTGCAAAATATTTGTAGACAATAGGCTAATATATAATGAAAGTTTTGTAAGAACAAAAACAAACACCTTCTCCTTCTTGTTTGTTTTAGATATACGATAAGAAAAGTAATTTTTTTATTTGAATCAAAGTAGGATATTGTAACTTAGGTGAACTATGTGGCCCATGGGCCTCTTGTTCTTGGGTCCATCATTAATTTGACTTATGATAGGTTACTCTACAACACTGATATTTCGCTGCAATATTCGCCTCTACTTTGGGATTCTATGCATAATAACCCCATATATTCATATTCCTACAAATAATCGATTTGAGAGATAAGATGTGATAATCATGAAATGTTTCTGTGTGTCATTACATTTTAAAAATAAACATAGATTTAATTGTTGGTATATTTTGTACTGTTTTCATGAATTTGCTGTTATACATAAATGCAATATATAGAATTGAAATCCATTAATTTAAGCACTCATGAACATGCATGACGGTGTCTGCATAATATCTAGAAGAGATAGAATCTTACACAATCTTACTATTTCTTTGGTCTTCAGCCAGCAATCCTTCGTGTGAACTTTCCTGATAGCCCCGTATGACCCTTGAGTTTTCATATACCGGCATGTGATGTTCCCCGACGTTTTCACTTTTTTGGTTTACTAAACCAGTCCGTTTGAAACTCCAATTCCGAGATTTATTTTTAAGATCTTGATTCTCTGACAAAAGCTTTTCAATGAGCACCTGTTGTTTTTCTATTGTCTTTTGTTGGTCTTCTGCCGTTTTCTGCAGTGACTTAATCTCTGAAGAATGAAGGCGGCAAACATCCTGGAGACTTACCACCACACTTTTCAGATTCTCCACTTCACGCCGCAGAGTCTCCACCTCTGGGTCGCCGCTCACCACAACCAAAACTATTGCGGAACAGACAACCGCCACCAAATTCATTTTCCTTTGAGTCACGTTCGCGTGGCCCAGAACTTCTGATAGCATATATAGTGCTTGGCTAGTAGATACAAATGTAGTAGATAAGGCAAAAGGGAATATGAGGGAGAAAGTCTTTGATGCCCGAAACATAAATAGAGTTTTATTGAAATTTGCTTAAAGATAGATTAAAACATATGTACTATTTATTTAGATTTATATAAATTGTCTAAGAGCATGTTTTTACTATGATGTGCAAAATAATATATGAACAGTGACATATGTGTTACTGGCTGCGTTCTATTTTTCCTACTGTTGAATATGAGGAAAAAAATGAAGAATTTTCCATGTTTTTGAAAAATGGCGGGAAATGAATTCATAAAAGCACAAGGAAAGAACGATTTTATATACTTAGTTAAATTTAAAATTCGTTTACATGCATACTATTGCTGTATGCTGAGAGGAACTATAGTTCTAAGTTGTTAGAACTTGTTTCCGATCCATCTGATTAATGTCAATAAAATATGTTCAACCCAATGTTGTACAATTTGTAAATTTTCTGTAATTTACAAATTTAGCTTTTTATGTTTTGTATAAGTATCAGTATGAAATGAAAATATTTTAAAATTTGTAAAAACAAGAGGCACAAATCCTATCGAATATCATCCTATTTTGTTAAGATGTTTGATATTAGCACAATACTATTCACATCTTGCTTATTTTTCAAATTTTTTTTGGCAATCAGAAACGATTGAGTATTGAAACAGTACTTTATCCAGTAATTTTAACTAGTAATTTTAACTAGTACATGTAATTGCAATTACCAAACGTTTCAGCGTGTTTTCTATAAAAGAAAATCTGTTTAAGGTCTGACCAAATCAGAAAAAGAATAATTTCAACGTTTCTTTTTGAAAAATATTGAAAGTAACAATATTGTTTAAGTATTTTCTCAAATACTACCAGCGAAACTGTTACAGCAAGCATCGATTCACAATGCACATGTTATAGAAGTGGTTTGAAATACTGGATGTGTTTTGTTTTGGTTACAGTATCATTTAAATGAAATGTTTTTAATGTAGGGATACCTTTTGAAATGATAATCTAACTGTAGACTAAGCTTTTAATAAAATCATACTAGACAATCAATGGGGAAGCTTCTTTTTTCTTCGAAACACGATACTTTGGAGTGACTAAGCCTACTAGTATATGCGATATGTCATTTGATATATTTTGTCTGAAAAAGGTGATAACTAAGTGTAAGTAATTTACTTAGATGTAGTACGACAAAGGGTTTTTCACGTAGAACTTTAATGATTCACGTTATCTTCATTAGGAAAGAAATTGACACTCATAGTGACATTTCGCTGACTGAGTGTCCGGTCGGAGAGACTCTTTCTTTGTGAATACGACACGCATTGGTAAAAGAGTGTTAGAATGACGCTAATGTCCCAAAAGATGCGCAATTGTAATGCAAGACAAGTCATGAAAAGGACAATACCAACAAAACATTAAACAAAAACAAATAACAACAACGCGAGAGAAAATGACTAGGACCGAGATGTATCGGTCAAAACACATTTTAAAAATGAATCTATTTTGTACAAATTTATTTTTAGACTATAAACAACTATCTATTATTTCTCATTTAATTCAGAAAAAATGGAAAATTTAAAATTAAAATTAAAAACTATTGTAAAATGAAAATGATGTGAAGTGGCAGGCATGCAGATAATGTCTAAGATGTAATGATCTTACGTATTGCGATGCCAAAGGAGGCATTGTTATCGATTATGTACTGGGAACTCCGGGCATTCTAAGTTTAAGGGTCATACATGTAGCTTAACTTCTTTTTTTATTTTTTTTTATTTCAAGGTGGAATAACACATCATTACAAAATGGCTGTCCGCTGATCGAAACGACATTTCCTTTTATTAAAAGGATTTTATGGATTGATGTATGTAACTTACTCCATAGGCGAGTGGATAAAGTGTCGGACTTGTGATCAGTACATCCCGAGTTTGAATCTCGGAGGAGCTTTTGTTGTTACTTACTGGAATAATTATTTAGATATTCAGTTTGTATCCCCAAACTGCAATTTTTTTGCTTATTTGACATTTATACAGTTTATTTATCATTTTATCTTTCATTGAAAAATATTCCGGTTAATTTGAGTGACTTTTTCCGGGGTGTTATTCCACCTTAACCATTATATTCTGGTCAATAATCAATTCACATTGAACTGAGAATGGGTTTGAATTTCATATTGAATTTCAGAAGGAAATGTATTCAACAGACATGATTAATGTATATCGCTGGAGGTAAGATTTAGATCTTTAAGTAGATTAAATTGTCACTTCCGCACAATGTACTTAGATTAAAGGAATATTTAAATTTGATTTATCTATTAACACAGGGTTTGAAAAATGTGTCAAGACTTTTGTGAATGAATTAGCGTTTCTGATGTCTGACTTTTATAAGCTGCCCAGTCCCTGTTAGACAAATAGATAATGAGATCGACTATGGGCGACGGAAAGGGTAAAAAAAAAAAGACGTTAACGCAAAACGAACAACTTATTTTATAATAAAACAAGCTAAAATACAAAACAGACCAGCTTAAAACAAAACCTACAGCCTCTTTTGCGAAATCAACAGATACTGATGCGAATCATATGATCACCGATGCAAAACCAAAAGTCATGCACTGAATTATCACTAGATGGAGTGCAAAGAGGTATCAGGAGTAATCGTATCCTGAAGAAAACGTATGAATAAATAAGGGTGCGTTTTCTCCGAGAGAAAAATCGGAGAAATTGGAGGAAACGAAAAAAGAATTATAATAGTTAAAAAAAACCTGTACTAAAGTAATAAAAAGTACCTTAAAATCCTGATCCGTGGGGGGGGGGGGAAGAGAGAGAGAAATATCGTAATTTACACCAGTACCTATATTAACCTCAATTTCACCATTGATTTCCTTCCTTTCACTTCAGTTTCTTATTATGGACTGGCCAACTTCACGCCCATTAACTTTTTTACCTGTAAATTTAAGAAGAATGCTTGTTTTAATGTTTCTAATAATTTAATGTTTTTCAGTGTAATTCTTTTTATAATGAAGTGATTTATTTATTTGGAATTTGAAAAGAGGGTTTATGTTGAAACACTTATAGATTCTTTAAAATACATGTACCATTGGAGTAATCATTGCTTAGCCAGCTAGTTATATCACTCTACTTAATTTTAAACAAAGCGTTTTTCTTTTTCCAGTCTTATACGTTTTACACCAAGTTGCTGAATATCATATGTTTTGGAAGGTAAAATGAGTGATAGGAGACGTTCTTCCTGTAATCAAATAAATCATGTACTGGTAATTGACCTGTATCTTTGGTTAACCCCCACCCCAGTCCTCATCCCCTTTCAAAAAGACGGTAAGTAAGATTCTCTAGTGTTAATGAGTCATCATTCTATCAACAAATTAGAAATTCCATTTCAGAATTTGTGATTTAAACGCATTTTTTCAAAGTGCATAAATTGTCTCGATACTAAAAAATGTTGATGTACCTTCATAACGCGTTTTGAAAAAAATTTTCAAAGTGCGTTGGTCAAGTTCTAAATCTAATGCACTTTGAAACAATTTTTCAAAGTGCGTCATTTTTTCAAAGTGCATTGCCACACCGCCGTACATGGCCGACCAAGGTTTAATGCTGAAAGTAAGCGATTGTAGAATATTTTATCATAAAGCGCCAGCTGACTTTGACAAAAAAAACATAAATTTTCAAAATCAAGTAAAATTCAATACAAAATATTTGAAAGAAATACCAATAAAAAATGTCATAATGAAGGTGATTTGTTAGAATAAGTGGTATAACTTCTCGGGTGAAAATTGAATTAAATAATACAATAAATGGTATTGTTGTTCCGTCCGCATTTTTAAACAAGATTGTCCTTTTTTCAAACAGCATTTTATAGTGCATCAAAATAGATATAAAAAGTGATTTGACAACAGGCATGCAGTTCCTATATAAATCTTCTTCACAAGGAATAATGTTAGAAATGATTTACATGTCACAATTAAAGAATATATTTAACGCGTGTGAAATTTATTGTAATGTTACATTGAAATAATTTATTTCCTCTTTCATGGTAGTTTTTTTTTTTTTCGATTTTTTTTGTGTGGGGGGGGGGGGGGTTGTTGTTGTTGTTTTTTTTTTTTTGTTGAAGAATTTTAATTGACGACAAGCATTTCCTCGTCATAAACATAATCGAGAACAAAATCTTTTTTTTCCGCTTTTTAGTAGGGATTGTTTTTTTTTAAACCAAACCCTTTCATATGTTATGTGCTCTACAATACTGCTTTGTTGTCACGTGAAAAATCGTGCTTATTCATTATTTCATTTGATAACCTTTCAGTTTTCATAGAAGGTTATCAGTTCTTTGTCGGAAGTCTATATTTTGCAGTCGCCCAAAGCATCGACCTAATAATCAAAGCTTTATTCGGTTGATGCTCCGTTATGGCCTCGAGCAATCTGGCGTTCAAATGCATTGTAAGGCCATCTCTTTTGCTTCGTCATAATGCTATAAACACCGAAAAATTGTTGCAATTGCTAGTAGCTCGATATACAAAACACATTTTAACGCGGTCGAATACATGTAGCTATTTATGTTAATAAATAGACAATTCGCTTGTACAAGCGATATTTAGACTCGGGTCTAAAGCGCAAAGAAGCAAGCATCGCCTTTTTAGTCCATCACGTTTTCTATTCCCCTGGCCCAAACATTGCTTATATTTCGTAGTTTATTTAGTTATTTAGCTCGATCATGCGCAGATCTACAATGTAGGGATGTTGGGGAGGAGGGGGGTTGTTGTAAAAGATCAGTATTAGCTCTGTGTTACAGAATTAATTTCCACAGCAACCCACATAAGTCTTGTTACACGGTTTTCATTTATAATCAATATTTTGTCTTTTTAGAATAGATGAATTACAATAGTAACGTTCTCTTTTATTTTAGGTTCCCTATTCTGGAACAACTTACAGGTATTGAGCAACCATCTATATATTTATAGTTTCAATTGCAACTCTACCCTAGTGATATTTGTTTGGTAAAACGATTTAAATTGAAACCATATTGGAATTATTATATACTACACATTCAGCTAGTTAGAAGGAGTGTATGAAGAAATACAACGAACGGTAACTCCGAAATAAGAAATAATAAAAATTTAGCGACTCGTTGTAAATTTTAAAATATACCAGTGAATTGCACGCATTAGCTAGAATTTTTGGCTGGGGTTGGGTGGATTTAGAGACATAACTTTTAATTTTTTTTTTTTCAAAACAAATAGTGATATACTAGTAAATTATTGCACCTTTTCGAAGTAACTTGTAAAACAACCGTAGGCCCCAGGAAGTCCATCCTAATTTTTCAGACCAGGAGCTACAGACCTGCAACTATGACTTGTCAAAAGCACGTCCATCCGCCTCCTGGTCATTTTTTTTTCGCAAAAAGAGCTTTTATCTCAATAATGTAGCATGTTCATCTGTTTTGAATAATAAATATGGCATTATGTTGAAAAAAGAAAATTGAATGAAAGTGTTAATTTTCGCCAGTAGCTCTTAGTGTTTATGACAAGGCATATTAATGAATAAATTTTAAAAGCTTGACACAGGTCTATGACATCAAGCGACCACCATCCAAACTAATAAGTTAAATTAAAATCTGACTAGGTTATTAAAGGCTTTTCGACATGGAATAGTATTGTTTATATTTATACTAGACTTTATTTTAACCTGTGAACCCACATTTTTATCAGAGAGGATTAACAATGGAAAAGGAGATAATTGATTAAAGTATTGCCCATACCAGGCCCATTCCACCACTCTTTCTATCTCCAAAAGATTTTTTCCATTTTACTTTTTTTACTAGGTGGAGACCATTGAAGATGCTCAGTGCCTATACCCTGCCCCCCCCCCTCTCAGGATATTTTTTTTATATAGCTTAAAATAGTAAATATTTGTGCGTATGTGGGACATTTTCTACTTTTCCGCCAGACTTTCATTAGTTAAAAAACAACTTTTGAAACTACAATGTGGTCCAAACACTTTTGAAGTAAGTGGCTACGCCACAGCAAATAGCATTTTCGAGAAAGAATGCGGGATACATAGCTACAAGTCTGTAGCTCCCGAAATTGCATAAAGAATCGAATAGTTCAAATTGTTTTACAGAATTTCGTATGATTAATGTTATTCAGTCCAAAACTAGCCTACGTTTTTGTGCGCAATAAATATACATTTTTTTTAAATGGATGGCACTGTATCTCCCAGGTCGTCCATCCCAATTTTTTCAGACCGGGAGCTCCAGACCTGCAGCTACGGTATGCAGGGATTGATTCATGATTTAATGTACGTTTTATTATTTGTTTTAAATGTAAAACACAAAGTAGTTCTATAATATGAATCTAACACCCCCAACCCCAATCCCACGAGTTTCCAAAGGTTAATTGAACATGAATCAAAAAACACCGCTGGTGCACTGTCCAAGCTACTGTGGTTTCATCAATATTCGTTGAATACCAATTTTAGTGGATTTCGTCGATTAGTTGATGCACGAAATTAAATGTTCATTGAAGTGCAATTTTTATTAACATTTTGTATTGAAAGGGTCATTGGCCACGAATTTACGTATCCTTGAAACTGTGATTTTCACTTTATCCACGAAAATTGATGCCCTTGAAAATTAATGAAACCACAGTATATTCCTAGCAGTCATGTCTTTTATAAAAGTTTTTTTTTCTTTATATACTTATGGATACTTTGGACAGCAAGATCCATTGCTTAAATTTTGCACTTCTTTAAAACCGTGAAAAGTAAATCCGAACCTATTTTTTTCTAAACCTGTATGCTCATGGTCTTGGCGATGACAAAATTCAATTTTATTCCGGTTCAAATTCCGAATTCTAAGGACTTGTTATGCTGATTATTAATTAAATTAATTAAATAAGTAATTAACGCTCATAGAATATATTTATTACCACTCTATCAATGTGTGTAATTTATCTTTTATGGTTTGCAAAGTTTTCTAGATACCATTAGTAAAGAATAATTCTTATTTCAGTTTATTTATTTTTATTCAATTGCTTTACAACATTGATTTCAGAAAACGGAGTTGGTCATTAAAAATGACCGCTTGTTGTTATTTTCTTGAATTTATTATGTTATTTGCTATGTTAGATGTAGTGCCGCGATTTACAACACAATCATATCATTTAAATGTAATTGAAAATTCAGTTGTAACTTTGATCTTTTGGGAGATGACTTGCATATATAAAGACTGATGTCAAATCCTACTATGTACTTATTTGCCAAATAAAATATTTTTTAAATTAGATTATGATACCTCACTTCTCATCAGAAAAATAACCCTCTTTTGACTATTGATTGTAGTTCCTATGATTTTACTTTTTCAAATATATCACATGTATGTGGAAGTCTGTGTAACTTAATTGCATCGATCGGAAAATTACTAACCACCGATCTACTGTATTCTATAGTATACCAAACCATGCAGTTAACAATATATACTGATAAATTACATAACTTGCTTCATAAGTTCACAATGTTTGAGGGAAAAAAATCGTTAAATTTGACAATATTTGGTCTAAAAAGATAAAATTTTGGTATATGGTTTTTTCTTTCGTTTTTCAACACAGTGCAACACAAAATATAGTGAAATTCATCTCCAATGTCTCTTTAACATAAATTACATTATAACCTCTTACTTCTGTCTACATGTGTATGTCATTCCATCTACCAGTTTCAATAGGTAATTTTTGGTGTGAAGTTCGAAATCTAGCGTAAAGCTTTTTCATATATTTACTTAAAGCAATATGAGCTGCAATTTTTATGTTGATGAAAAATTTTTTAAAGAAAATGTTATTTTTACTAAAATGACAAAAAATATCATGGTTTTAAAATTTATGTTAGCTCTGTTTTTGTGGGAAAAGCCATTAAGAAGCCTTAATTGGAGCAAAATTGAATTATTGTCGTCATGTACAAAAATTGATCTGCTATATATTCCTTATAAGAAAAACCTTTCTCCTGACAAAAATTAATGATTTTTTCAAATGTCATTTATCATAAAAGTTTAAGTTACAGGCAGACTTATCATACTAGCAAGTTTTTGCAGCAAAATAACATTCTAAAAAATACAGCTCATATTGCTTTAAATTACAATTATCATACGATTGGCATCTAAAGTCTACATTAGTAAACAACTGATATATGTAACACCTTTTGAAGAATTATTGCATATTGATTCCCAGTTTTGTTGAAATGATCTGTTAGCTTTTGTTTTAAGCTTTTAATTAGCCATTCATTATTAACTTCTTGGTTATTCATCCAAATATTACTATACCAACTGTCATCTAAAATTGTTTTAGGTTTTTTAACCATTTAGATTCTTTAACATTTACATATTTAGCATGAAACACTATACATTATTTAACAATATTTAGAATGTTTTCCATGGATAATTTTAACTAATATGCAATAATTCTTGTCTTGTGATTTTTTGAAGTATACAGTCTCATAACTGCAGCGATCCTTGCATACAAATTTTCATAACGCGCTGACGCGCGTTACTCAATTTGTATGCACACACCGCTGCAGTTATGAGACTGTATACTTCAAAAAATCATGATTCAATGCTATATAGTAACTTATCGTCCCCTTTATAATGACAGGTGTAACGCACTGGTTTGTTGAATCGGTTGTAAACTTAGATGTTGAGGGACCGATAGGAAGACAAAAGAGGACAGTAAAATAATTTTACCGATGAGTTTTAGGCAAAATTCAAGCTGATTGACAGTTTGAAATAAATCCAAAGTGGCGGCGATGAATGTTATTTTTGACTATATTTTGTTTCTATTATGTAAAAAACATAAAACGTCAAATTCCCATATTTATATCTTATTTTGAGCATTTTAAAAGATACATGTACAATCATGTATTTGCCCAAATTCACAACATTTTTTTGTTGACTATAATTGAACAAGTTTAAAGGCAGATTGATTTTCATAATAACGTTTTCGTTTACACACTTCACTCTTATTTTTTTTCGGTAAATTGGACAAATTAGAATAAAACAAAACTCACCTTCAATCTGTGATAGTTATCATTGTCTACAAAACCTCTTTTCTAGGAATATTATAAAATCTACCACGCTCAATCTGAAGTTGGTGAGAAGATAAACGATATCTATTTATAAGCTGTACATTCATATTTCTTTTGTTTTTTTAAAATGCATTTGTAACTTGTAATTCAAAATTATAATATCAGTGCTATAAATGATACATTTGAATTTTGAAAGAACTTAATAATAATCCGATATATCATGTGCGACGATTTCTTAAGTTAGTCTATTAACAAAAAAAGAAATGAAGAAAAAAAGTCATAAAAAGAGTAAATTATCCTTAAAGTACCAATCAACACATAACAAAACAATTAAGTCACCATACAGATAGGGTGGTGTCACGTCAAACTGTTAATGGTTTATATTAAGGAGTAACTGAAAAATCGCGATTCAAATTTCCATCGATACTTGAACATAATCACATCTAGCCTTCCAAAATTGCAACACATTAACTTTTTTTGGTCACGTATTTCAGCACAATGCTGATCGGCGGCTTTTTTTTTTTTAAAAGTCATATCATCCCGGGGTATATCAACCTTTTACTATATAAGTTCAGAAAAAGACCTGATAAGTTATTTTATCTACAGGAATCACAATGGTAAGTCAAAATATCGTGTCATGAGTGTGTTACATGAACGAATGCAACACTTTTTAATTCAATTAACAAGTAGGAATTAAATTCATAAAAAAAAAAATATTATTTTCATTATTTTTAACAAACAAACAAAAAAAAATTTCATCATTCTTCAACTAATTTTCAAACAATTTATTTTCAGAGTTTTAAAAATGTCAGCCATTAATTTAGTCATACTGGTATATATTTTTTTTAATTGTAGATCCCTGTATTTCTTTTAATACTCTTTGATTGGAGACATTGTGCAGGGTATGGATTTTTTGGCGGGCCCTCAATGAAAACACCAGAGTCGGCTGACATCATTGATGCCCACAATTTAACATCATGGATCTCAAACTACACTACACGAGCCATGCTGATGCAGTACCTTGTTCTTTGTCCGGAACAAGATATGTGTCAGGGACAAAGTCTAAGAAGAAGTTACGTCTTTGATGTAGAAATGACCAGAACTTGTACGCCTTGCGACTGCGATGCATCTTGTATAAGAAAATCCTCTTGTTGTCCCTCAAAGCATTTGCTTATGGAAAATAGCTCAGATCCGATCGAACAACTGGAACAAAACAAAACGGTTTCTCTTAGTTGTTCATTGCCTTTTTTGAACATTCATTCCGATTTTCAGGGACAGTCGTACTGGATGGTCGATAGCTGTCCAGATGGAAAAGTATGTATCCCATCTAAAAGCCAATCTATAAACATGTCCCTCTTCACCCCGGTGACCTCTCTTTTGACCAACGAGACATACCGGTATCTTCAGTGTGCGCTTTGCAATGATGAAAATATTTCCGACCTACTGTTTTGGAAACAGGACAAGATCGTTTGCATGTCGCGGTCTTATCTTTTGTCGTCGGTTTTGACTCCCGATGCAATCTATCAGAAGATATTTGATAGACTTTCGCCATGCAATATCTTGTTTTATCCACCAAACACAATACGAGAATTGGTGACTCCCTGTATTTCTGCAACAGGCGTTACTTGCAACCAAACAGGATCTCTCGACGGAAACTCATCGTACCTTATTCAGGCATGCAAGGACTATTACCTACCTTTCATTACAAACTACAATACATTTAAAAATATATTCTGTGCTCTCTGCTTTTCTATGAACTTGTTAGAATTACCAATTGAAAATAAAAAAGACAGTGCTTACGGGGGGTCCAAAGATTTTCCACTCTTCTCGGCTTTAATAAATTTCAACCAAAAGAGATCCGTCGATGAATTTCACAATGACGTAGAATGTGGTCATGGACAAATATTTCATAAAGAGTTGGTATGTATTTTTGTGTTCGGTGTATTTTTAATTTTCACATTAGAACCACTCGTCTGATATTGCAGCAAGTTCCGTACACTTTTAAAGAATCTTTCAAATTTGTTATGAATGAAAGTGATAATGCAAATCTAGTAATGACGTGTTCTTTAATGTTGTAGAAGACCTGTTTTGCTTTGACCTGTGAGCAGGAATACGAATACACTCATCACCCACCTGAACCACCATCTTGCCAATCATCTTTTTCCAGATGGGAAGAAAACAACTACGAGATCAATTTGATTTTTGAAAAAATCGGTGGACACAATAGTTCAGCTTTCCTTTCAGTTGGATCGCTTTTGCAAACCCATTTAGAAAACAAATTGCTTACGAATAATCTGAGCGACTATTTATGCTCTCTGAATATATTTGTACTTGACGAACGAACAGAGCAATTCGGTGCACTTATTGAATTAACTCTGAATCGTGTTCACAGTCTTAACGACATGATTAAATACTTGTTAAATCTTTTTGCAAAAGAGAAAGAAGTTGTTCTTGAGGATACCTATTTGGGCTTAAACATAACTTTTTCAAGTTTTTTAATTGGACAAAGATTTATTTTGTACGAGGAAGACAGATATTTGTCCCTTTTTACCCGTCATTATGTTCATCCAATAAGTTATCGAACAAAATCTTCTTTAGCTTTTATTGATATGGCCTCGACTCGTATTTTCTGTTTAAAGTCTCTCTCCACAGTGGTTGTTGCCGACTGGTATACTTGTCCCAGAGTCAGGATCAGTACAGAAAATACTCTGATAAGTTTGAAAAACTACTCTTTGTGTCTTCCAGAACTGAACACTTGTATTCCTTCTAGGTACTTTAAGAAATCAACAAGTAATCTTCAGTATGACATCTGTTTGGACTGGTTCAATCGAGCTCAAGTAACTGCCTCCCAGCCATCTGCAGATTTAGAAGAGAGTAAATATCTGTCATTGGTTTGTCTTTCCCTGTCTACAGCAGGGTCCGTCTTGACGATCATATCTTACATTGTCAAATCAAATCCGTTGGTTTCTCCAGGATCTCACATCGTTGTTTTGTCCTTCTTTATAACATTTGCAAATATTATATACACAATTTCTAAGTTTTTCCTTTGAAGCAAATCTGCATGCATAACCGCAGGTGTCTTCGTTCATTTCTTTTGGTTATCTTCGATGTTTTGGATGAGTCTCTCTTCCTTCAAGATCTTTCAGACTTTTACTGACATTGCCACCTTTCGAAAAAAATCCAAAGTTTCTACTCTCTTGTTGGTTAATTTCTTCTTCTGTTTGTTTTTTATTGGTGTCAACATATCTGTAAGTTTCTACTCTAGCGGTGGTAACAGTTTTGGGTATTCTACTTCAACGTGTTACATTGCCGATCCGAACATGATCCTTTACACGTTTGCTCTACCTGTTGGTATTAGCGTCATTATCAACACATTTATGTTTTTTGTTACAGTCAAAAAGATTTTTCAAAAGGAAGATGTACGCAAGTCAAGGGAACAGCAGAGAGTCAGTGCTTACTTCCGGTTATCCACTTTGACTGGTGCGTCCTGGTGTTTTGGTTTCCTTGCTCAGATTACCCACCTACAAGTGTTTTCGTTTTTGCATACAGTTTTCAGCGGGGGTCAGGGCGTTCTTCTTTACTTTGCCTTTGGAATTCCCTTGTGGGTAAATTGTAAAACCGATAATAAACGAAACATGTCCAGTAATTAACAATAGAACATAGGTTCAGTACTCATCACTATTCTACAGTTGAAACATTACAATCCTTGTCAATCTGGCGGCGTGATGCATGTAAATAAGTTTCTTTCAAAGTGTTGGCTGTCGATTTTGAATCAAACATTACTAGGTATGTTGTCACACTAGCATTGTTTTTCTCCTAGATGAAATACCCGGTATTTATTTCCTAGATGATATATAGACCGTAGATTTTTATAATGAATACTTCCTTTAATACTTGCTGGTTTGTTTGTTATTTGTTGTTTTTTGATGTTATTCGCGTATCAAATGTGTTGTATGCGGTGCTTTTAACATTTTTTTTAAATTCTAAAATATAAACGTACGAAATGTTGATTAATTAGTAAACCATCCAATGTATCATATCGTAATTTAAGATATTTTGTCAGTTACGGCGATATTAGCTGACTTGTCTTGTACAATTTGAACTTTTATCTATTATAAGATCAGTTTATTATTAAAATTAGTTTTTGTTTCTGCAATTTGGTGCCCACGTTTTATAATGCTTAATTCATTTGCTTTTCATAACTTATGTCCTTTAATATAACCTTTGTACATGTATATGTACATGTAATTATGTTGTACACGTATTCAATACTTTTGGATAACATTTGTGTATGTACATGTAAATATGTTTTACATTCTATTCAATACTTTTATTTTAAAAATCTTTGTACATCTTTGCTTGTAAAATAAAAGAGGCAAATTAGTAGGTTGTTTTCTCAATATATATCATGATTGTTTTAAGGTATTACAAAGCTGACAATTTTTTTATTGAGATATACTTTTATTCATGTACCAAGCATAAATGTTCATGAAAGTGTTGGATACATTTTCAGAGAGAAAACAGCACCAAAAAGCATCACAGGATTGAAATCTTCTTACAGATCTATCAAACATATTACACAGTCGTGGTGGTGTCAATATTAATCGTTGAATACCAATTTTTGTGGATTTTGGTTGAATTGATCCACTTAATTAATGTTCATTAAAAGGGCAATACTGATATCTAAAAATTATTATAGTATAATAGGATCATTAACCACAAATTTAAATATTCTTGACACTGATTATTTTTAATAAGATTAAATTGAAAGAGCTCGATGGTCTTGGCCATTTTTAGTCTATTTTAATCTTCTTAAGGTGGCAGGGGACAGGTTTTTTTTTTATACAATTCATTGTAGCCAAGGGATGTGTGTCTTCGGAACTCTATAACTAGAATTTCCTCAGTTCCCATTCAGCACAAATACCTTTAATTCACTATTTATAAGGCCAATCACCAATTTCTGAAGAAAATTATTATTCAAAACCTGTAAAATTCTCTACATACTGGTTTTTATGAGATTTTGACCCAAACATATTTTGCTAATTTTTCATGATTTTTCAGCTTTTTAGACCTCCCCCAGCTAACTCCCTGCAGAGGGTTGACCTTCCGTACCGCGTGCATGTTGCACTATCACATGTCAGAAACTTACCGGTGTATAGTTTACAATGTCCCATCCACCTACTTTTCGTGTTATTTTACCTCCCGTCTGTAACTTGCAATTTCACTGTGTAAAGTCAGCACAACAGTCATAGCCGCAGGTTTCGCATTTTACTTCTGATTCTTATGTACCTAACATAAGGGGCCTACATATTGCATATCAATTTCAACAACGGACACCCCTCTAACTAATGATCATCATTAAAAATCATTTCATGAATTTTAGCAACACTCATAAGCCTTCAAGTACAGCAACTCTCAATTTTACAAAAATATTGACGGGTACTTTATTCTAAACTGTCCATTGCTACCTTAAGAAGAAGAGTGTGAATACAAATATAGAAAAATGATCAAATATCACAGCTAAAATATTTGGTATTTTTCTTCACTAATGTAAGTTTATCGCCATTAATATCACATGTCAAAGTTTAAAGAACATCTGATGGTTAATGTGTTGACCACCCAGGCTCCTTAATAATTGATGCCTACATAATAGCAAATATATAATTTTATAAAAAATATCATGATTTTATACTGACTGTAATGATCACAACCTTCATATATTTACCCGCGTGCGAACCAACAAGCTTATTAATTCATTTATTGAATGTCGAGACAAAGTGAAAATATATTGACTTTTGTCATTTAAGTCAGAAAGAATTTCATTGTTTATATGTATATCCTTTTATGGATAAATAAACTAAAGGACATGTTATAATAAATAAAGCCATATATGCAGACAACTCTTTGATTGTATCTATCCGTTTTATCCGTTTAACCAAATGTATCGTTAAAAGTGTTTAAACCGTCTAGCGAACAACAATTGTCTAAGAAAGTAGGATGAATAAACTTTTTACTTGGTATGTATATAGAGTGCTAGTATTCTGAATATTCTACTCTATTCATATAAATATTGTTGATGACACACGACCACGTAGTTTCAGATATCAGCACCTAATTGATTTTCCAACCAGAAAAAGACGTTCTTCCCCATGGGTTACACGTCATAGGCAGGTTTCCGTCTGGCATTCCGCCTCCGTTTCTGGTTCTCAGATATACATCGTCCCCTTGGTTAAGGTAAAGAACAACAGTTGTACTGCACTGGTCGTACTCCCCGACATGCACCTTTTGGTAAACAGCCCCATACTCTTCATTGTTAATCACCAAGGCAACAGAATGTTGACTACCATCGTGTTCTCGGATTGTCCATGTGAAGACATACAAACATTTAATTCAAAAACAAAATACAGGATATCTCAAGTAATGATACGCCTATAACTTTGGAAATAAGTAGGGATTGATTCCTTTACAGTGCAAAAAAGCATACAAAGTTTGATGATACTACATATGTAGTACTAAGTTTGCCACAATCTCGTACATCAACACACCAATAAACATAATTTAACAGAAACTATTGTAAAATTATCCTTTTCTAGTATATTCTTTTCGCAACAAGATATTGCAGTTACTTTTTGTGTAAAATGAATGGAGAATGCTTAAACAATGCATCAATCACAGTTGTGACTGTATACATGTACCTGATGATGGAACCATAAATACTCCAGTACTATGGTGGAAACTGTCTCCACTGTTAGTTTTCACTGTATCAAAGACTGGGACATGATGATTGTTGGTATAAGACACTGATATTGACATGTAAGCATAGAAAGCAACAGCGTTTTGAACAGGCGACCCTGGGGTAGTTTGGGATAGAAGCCGTTCTGCAAAACAATGAAACCAATTTAATCAGATATGAAGAACCGAAAGTATAAGTATACTTTTCTGAAAAATTTCTGTCGTCTGCCGTCTGTCTTTATCCCCGTCTGTCCGTCCGTCTTCCTGTTTACTCTTTCGTTTACGACTTCCTCCTGAACCACTTGCTAAAAGAGTTTAACTGAATAAAAAAATCTTCTCTCGAACACGGAGACTAGTACGTAGAAGAGAGCTTATACGTAGAATTTTATTAATAAGTGTTCTTTATATCATAAAAAACGCAAGTGTCAGAAAAAGACGAAATTTTCCTTTTACGTAGGAAAAAATGAAACGGGGGTAAAGGGGTGTCTAACAAATGTACTGGGAGTTACATAGAAAGATAAAGAACAAAATAATCTGACCAAAAAATGAAACCTGTTATTTATATTTCATTTGGATATCAGAAAGTACGAATTTATTGAGTACTTGGAAGCTTATTTTTACTGGTATTCCTGGACGACATAGATGGACCTCAATAAGGATGAAATGGAGTCGGGGGAAAACGTGCAAAATATTTGTAGACAAAAGGCTACCAGTATAATTTATTGAACGTTTTGTAAGAACAAAAACAACACCTTTCCCTTCTTGTTTGTTTTAGATACACGAAAAGAAAAGTAATTTCTTTATTGGAATCAAAGTAGGATATTGTAACTTTGGTGAACCATGTGGCCCATGGGCCTCTTGTTCTTGGGTCCATCATTAATTTGACTTATGATAGGGTACTCTACAACACCTATATTTCGCTGCTATATTCACCTCTACTTTGGGATTCTGCGCATATTAACCCCATATATTCATATTCCTACAAGTACTGTGGAATCATTAGAATTCGTGGTGGCTCAATTTTCGTGGAATTCATGGCTACCTCTCATCCACGAATATACACCCCCACGAACTAATAAACTAGGGCTATTAAGTCATAATCCTTTTGTATGTATACGAAAATACACGAAATTACGTCCCCTCGAACATGTAAAATATAAGCAATCCACGAAAATTGGCCCCCACAAATTTTAATGATTCCACAGTAATCGATTTGAGAGTTAAGATGTGATAATCATGAAATGTTTCTGTGTGTCATTACATTTTAAAAATAAACATAGATTTAATTGTTGGGATATTTTGTACTGTTTTCATGGATTTGCTGTTATACATAAATGCAATATATAATATTGAAATCCATTAATTTAAGCACTCATTAACTTGCGTTACGGTGTCTGCATAATATCTAGAAGAGATAGAATATTACACAATCTTACTATTTCTTTGGTCTTCAACCAGCAATCCTTCGTGTGAACTTTCCTGATAGCCCCGTATGACCCTTGAGTTTTCATATACTGGTATGTGATGTTCCCCGACGTTTTCACGTTTTTGGTTTACTAAACCAGTCCGTTTGAAACTCCAATTCTGAGATTTATTTTTAAGGTCTTGATTCTCTGACAAAAGCTTTTCAATGAGCACCTGTTGTTTTTCTATCGTCTTTTGTTGGTCATCTGCCGTTTTCTGCAGTGACTTAATCTCTGAAGAATGCAGGCCGCAAACATCCTGGAGACTTACCACCACACTTTTCAGATTCTCCACTTCACGCCGCAGAGACTCCACCTCTGAGTCGCCGCTCACCGCAACCCAAACTTTTGCGGAACAGACAACCGCCACCAAATTCATTTTCCTTTGAGTCACGTTCGCGTGGCAAACTTCTGATAGCATATATAGTGCTTGGCTAGTAGATACAAATGAAGTAGATAAGGCAAAAGGGAATATGAGGGAGAAAGTCTTTGATGCCCGAAACATAAATAGAGTTTTATAGAAATTTGCTTAAAGATAGATTAAAACATATGTACTATAAATTTAGATTTATATAAATTGTCTAAGAGCATGTTTTAACTATGATATGCAAAATAATATGAACAGTGACAAATGTGATACTGGCGTTCTATTTTTCCTACTGTTGAATATGAAGAAAAAATTAAGAATTTTTCATGTTTTTGAAAAATGGCGGGAAATGAATTCATAAAAGCACAAAGAAAGAACGATTTAATATAATTATTAGTTAAATTTAAAATTCGTTTGCATGACTACTATTGTTGTATGATGAGAGGAACTATAGTAATTTGTTGGAACTTGTTTCCGATCCATCTGATTGATGTCAATAAAATATGTTCAACCCGATGTTGTACTATTTGTAAATTTTCTATAATTCACAAATTTAGCTTTTTATGTTTTGTATAAGTATCTGTATGATATGGAAATATTTACAATTTGTAAAAACAAGAGGCAGAAATGAGATCCTACCGAATATCATCCTTTTTTGTCAAGATGTTTGATATAAGCACAATAAGAATTAAGTCTTGCTTAATTTTCAATTTTTTTATGGCAATCAGAAACGATTGAGTACTGACACAGTACTTAAACCATTAATTGTAACCAGTAATGTAAACTAGTACATGTAATTGCAATTACCAAACGTTCAGTCTGTTTCCTATAAAAGAAAATCTCACAGGTCTGACCAAATCAGAAAAAGAAATAATTTCGACGTCTCTTTTTGAAAAATATTGAAAGTAACAATATTGTTTAAGTATTTTCTCAAATATTACCAGCGAAACTGTCAAGTTGCAAGCATCGATTCACAATGCACATGTTATAAAAGTGGTTTGAAATACTGGATGTGTTTTGTTTTGGTTACAGTATCAGTTAAATGAAATGTTTTTAATGTAGGGATACCTTTTGAAATGATTGTAGACTAAGCTTTAAATAAAAACATACTAGACAATCAATGGGGAAGCTTCTTTTTTCTTCGAAACACGCTACTTTGAAGTGACTAAGCCTACTAGTATATGCGATATGTCATTTGATATATTTTGTCTGAAAAAGGTGATAATTAAGTGTAAGTAATTTACTTAGATGTAATACGACAAAGGGTTTTTTTCACGTAGAACTTTAATGATTCACGTTATCTTCATTAGGAAAGAAATTAACACTCATAGTGACATTTCAGTGTCTGAGTGTCTGGTCGGAGTGACTCTTTTTTTATGAATACGACACGCATTGGTAAAAGAGTGTTAGAATGACGCTAATGTCCCAAAAGATGCGCAATTGTAATGCAAGACAAGTCATGAAAAGGCCAATACCAACAAAACATTAAAGAAAAACAAATAACAACAACGCGAGAGAAAATGACCAGGACCTAGATGTATCGGTCAAAATACATGAAAATAAAAATGAATCTATTTTGTACAAATTTATATTTAGACTATCAACAACTATCTATCATTCACCATTTAATTCAGAAAAAAAAACTATTGCAAAATAAAAATGACGTGTATAATTTGTATAAGACATGATACTAGTATATGTGAAATTATTATTCTTTTCTGATAAACGCTTTCTAGATGGATGAGATAGATGTATGTTTGGGTTAAAAAGTTATATCCATGTTGATGAAAACGTGGTACATTTTTTTATTCTGACAACCTGACTTCAAAACATACTACAAGTATCATGGTATTTTATTTTGGATATATAAAATGTAAAAGCCTATCTTTTAGATAAATATCAGACTATTTTATTGCTTTGCTATTTTGTAGAATAATTGACATTTAAGTAAACCTACTTTTTACCTTTAGGTTGAATGAGTCGAAAAGTATGCGATTTTTTTCATTCCCATGAAAATATTTTAAAACTGTTAATTTCTGGGTTTCCTTTATGTTAGCCATCAATCCATAGATCTTGACTTGGTCTTGAAGAAAGAGAATACCAACGTAAACTCAGAATAGGTTTCATAAGGCATGGGTAATTACCAATTCAAACCTAATGTACCGAAAAAGCACAATTTCAAGCACTTTTCATAGAATTATTTTGGTTTTTTTTTCTAAAGTAAGCTGTGTATTTGATATGATAAAATGGCCCCAAAAATAGATTAAGCAATCATGATACCATTCGGCTCCAACTCATTGTCCTCACTTTGGGCGTTTACGTCATTGTGTTAATTGCGTCATTTTAATGTATTCTGCGTATGCAAAAAAATACAAAAGCTTCAGTCTATAATGCTTGTTAAAATGATCATTTTATTAAAACATTATGCATCGTACCGTATAAGGAAGAAAAAGGGGCATTATGTTACTAACATTACATAACGGACAGTAATGAATTATTCGACACGATGAGTTTTGCATCAGTTGTTAACAAATGGTAACTATAAAACAAAACATGAAAGTACATAAGAAATAAATTAAATCAAAATGGATGCTACCAGTATATATTTTACGCCATTAAACTGCAAAAATGTGAAACTGTGCTTCCATGTGCAAATCTGAAGAGCTGAAAATATAACAAATATTCCAAGTTATATAACAAATATTCAAAGTTACAACACGTAATTTTTCGTTATCAAACAGCTACTTAAATAGGAGAGGGGGTCCGATTCTATTTCAGTAAGGCAGTATATAAGATTTAAACATTGTCTCTGGAATACCACCTAATGTCATGGAACGTATACCAAAACGTTAAAACGAATACAAGTGCAACCTGGCATATTGAACCATCTGAACATTTCGTTAGGTAGTTTTCTTTAGATACAAATGACATGAGAGGAAAACATCTTTTGAAAGTGACCTCGCAGACAGGGAACCCGGGGTGGCGCGGATGGGGGTGGCCGTCTACCCGGCCGATTCAATTGTCTGACGAGACTGGAGCGACGACCGGGGAACCTCCACTTTGGGGGTTTCCACGACCTTGATGACCTTTTGACGCGTACTTGTCCGGCTGGTCAGCGTGGAGTGGGATTTCTTCAGTGACGGCCGCGGTTGTTTCGGCAGGAGGCTGACGTTGGCTTGGTCCTTCAGCAGACTGGCTTGGATTCCACTGATGCAGTCGTCCAGCGCTTGTTTGGAGCCTGGGGTGTTCTTCAGGTAGGCATTGTACGTATTGACCATGCTGGGTCGGTTGTACGTGGGCCGCATTTCGTTAAGTTTGTCCAGCTCCATCCTGTAGAAATCATTCTTAGTTTTCGTGTAGTCTTTCTTCACTCGTTCGGGTGAACGTTTGCTCCATTTCTTCTTCAGTTGTTTCCTTTGAATAGATTAGTGCTTTGTAATATTTTTTCTTGATTGACTTGACAAAAATCGGCCAACAATGATTTTTATAAGCATGCAAAAACATATCTTTTTTTATTTGTTTTTGTTTTGTTTGGGATGTTTAACATTGGGGTGCAATTAAGCAATAGTTGGATGCATTTATTCACGAGTTTTCATACAGTACAAATTATTAGTTTTTGATTTTTTAATAGAAACTATTTGTAAGTATGATAATATCTCCAACGCCCCTTACCTGACTTTGGGTACGTCATCAAGTTCAAATATGCGCGTGGGACTCTCTGATCCACCATAAGGATAATTGACATTGGGAAATTTGGGGAAGTAGGTGCTGCCCTCTGGCGGCGGTCTGTTGGGGTAATCTCTCCGCCGTCTGAAAGGAAAGTGCTAATTTCAAAATTTTGCAAAGTTTTAACATGTACAGCCTTAGCACGTGTAAAAATTATGGATTATTTAAAACATAGAGCACTATTATTTTATTATTCTTGTAAATGTTTTCTCCAGTGTAATTCTGGAACGCTGTACTTGATGTCCACTGAATTGAAGAAATCGGGTCTTACATGTACATGCGTATTAATTATGGACTTTACCAGTTTTTGATCAACACACCTTAAACAACGCGCGCGTACGAATCGTTGTAAAATATTTTTGTTTATTTACTGCAATGTGAATAGATGTGTATTGTTCAGGCCATTCGTCCAGTGATTCAGTGACAAACTACATGTACATATATGAGGTCTCTCGATAATATTAATGGTAAACAAATAGTGGACAAATTCGTAATTATGTTCATGTTATGAATTAGCAATTGCAACCAATACTTTCGTAAACGTCCGCGGCCATGCAGATTTTGAAAAATGTTTTACAGCTGTTTACTGTGTGGGTCTACACGAGTACTCGCGATCTTGAGCGTTCATCTACAACACATATACTTACTTCTGGGCTCCCCTGTAACGGGGAACTGTTCTTCTGGAAGACTCTACGCTGTCCAGTTCCAGGAAATCCCAGGGATCCAACATGTCGACGGCTGTTTTCCGATACAAGTAACCATGGTCCGAGTCCGGGTTGGACGGCTGTTCAAAGTGAAATGTACGTGAAGTACAGTATGTATGTACATTTTGCATACAAATTATGTACGCGTGGAGGAGTGAATATGTACATGCAGTAAAGTATATATGTACGTACATGTAGTGTACAGTAGGCCGAAATATCTGACGTTTTCCTGGCTTTTTAAATGGTTTTGATACTTTACAAGCTCATGTAAAATATCAAAATCATGAAAACGCTAGACATTTTAGACTAAGTGTACAGTAATTAATGTGTATATGTAGTTATGTGCATGTAGTTCAGTAGGTTTGAACATGTAGTAATGCAAATAGGTATATTCAGTACAGTAAATATGCATGTGATGTGCATTAAATAAGTACAACAGTACAGTAAATATGTACATGTAAATGTAGTAAGTACTGTAAATATTAACATGAGTACAGAAAATTTATATTTTTATAGTACATTTTTTTCAAATTTTGAAAACTAGTATTAGTCATTTAACAATTATATAAATGTACTAGACTAGGACTAATTCTCACCAGTTCTCGCAAAGAATTGACAAAATGCATGGTTCCCAGTAAAGGAACTTTGCGAGAATTGGTTCAAGACCAGTGTAGATATTCAGCCAGTTATGTTATTAAGTTTGATTTGTGCATCTGACACATTGATCAAAGAACATAGTAAACTCACAATGGATTTGGTGATTCTTTTCATTTCTTTCTCCCCCTGTTCAACCTTGTACGGGTCAAGTCTGGATATGAGATTGGATTTGGTTCTAAAACAAAAGGACCGATCTTAAAGGACACTAACCACTAGCATTTACTAACTGACTGTAGAAAATTAATTTCCATTCAGTATCATTACACTTATTTTACAAAAGCGTTCGATCACTTGATCACCTTTAACTGTACTTGATATTATTTTTTTTATTCGTCACCCTTTATAGTTTTGCGTCCGAGTACGGGTGTTTTCTGCGATATTCATTCTATGCCAATTGGAAAACAAAAATTAAAAATTTGAAAAAAATAGTGATTTCCAGAATGCATTCACTTACGGATTAATCCTCGGTAGCATGGTGCGGTCAAAAACGTGTATTTCTTTGACGTGGAAAAGTTTCTTAAATGCAAGTTCTTTCCTATATAAACTGCAATGAAAATTCAAACAATTCTATATATACTAGTATATAGATTACTCATTCTGAAGATAAACATTGCATCTCTCTCTCTCTCTCTCTCTCTCTCTCTCTCTCTCTCTCTCTCTCTCTCTCTGAACTACTTACGATTGGAATCTCTTGATGTTGACCTCGTCAACTTTTTCTTGGATGGCGGGTAGACGAGCTAACTCACGGGTTTGGAGATTTCTGTAATGTGCGACTCTGTTCGAAGTCTTCCTTGTGTGTTTCAAGTGGTCGCCACCATCCGCTTTTTGCGAACCTTCAGTTGTTTCTCTTTCTTTGCTATCCTTAATTAAACTGTCCTTTGACGCAACACTGTGTTTCTCTATCCCCTGCTGTTTACGGCTTTTTCCCGGTGCAGCTGCCTCTGGCCCGTCCCTTTTCTGGTCATTGACCTGAGGGAGTTTGGTTTCCTCGGTGTCTTTTGGTCCTGGATCTTGTTTCGGCTCCGGGCTTTTGATTTCCGGAAGCTGTTGAACCTCTTCTGGTTTTTTGCCCTGACCGGAACCTTAACAGGAGATGAAATAGTCCAAGATTATTTGAATTGTATAGCAAGTACAGAAAACAATTACACAGTTCATATAACTGGATGTTCCATAGAAACTACACTGATTTGGTCACAGCGGAAAGGGTCAAGGTGCAAGTATCACCAGGTAAAAGAGGCCAAATGGGAATCCCAGGTAGGAATCGAATATTTCTTATTGGTATTTGGCGCTGATTAAAAACTTCACAGCTTTTTTTATGTTGTCTCACAAGACCAGTTAACATTCATTTCTTGCATAAGAATATTTATGTTGATTAAATAATTTTGTTTACCGTTGTATAACGTCCAGAAAACGGTCGATTTTCCTACAACGAGCCTTTTTTATTCACGTAAGAATACAAACCGATTAACATATTTAGAGAAGAAAACAATGTACATTAACATGTTGAGATAATCTGAAAGGTATATAAGCTTTAAACTTTCTCTCTAATACATCTTAGTATTGATCTTTTTGATAGGGTTTGTGAGGGACTTCCATAATTAAGCTGCGGCAACACTAACCTTTAAATCCCGCTTTTAAAATTAACTAAACTTCGCCTATATATGTTTCTAGATATATGCGGTCTAAGTCATTCTATTTTTTACTCATAGAATGGAAGGTCAATATATTAGAAATACTCGAGAATATGAGATAGCTAAGAGACTGATAATGACTGTGTGAATCTCGTTGAAAAATCGGAGATATTTGAACATATCGGTACTTACAGCCTACATATATGTGCAAGCGTGCCTTAAAAAGTTTTTAAAATGTTGAATTTTCAAATAACTTTATATATGTACATTAAAATCATATTCAGACCAACATTTATTTGAGTGAAGACTGGTAAGGTTTCAGTTACTTATAAGTATTGATGCCTAATAATTATAAATCAAAATACACGTAAACCGTCGTTTATCATTATATTAGTTTTACAATATAACGATCCAGCTAGTGTTGTTATTTCACTAAGATTACTTAATCTATATGCAAATTTACACGCTATTTTCATCAATCTAATAAAAAATAATCTCAAATTCTTACATATACATGTGCCTCTTATCTTTCTTTTTGCCGTATTAATGAACAAATGTCGAAAACTGGGTCAAAGTCGGCGCATTTTTGGTTTTTAAAGAGCATTAACATACAAGGATGCTTAATGGCAAGAAATGTATCTCTTAATGGCTCCAACATTTTAAATCGTATATTGATAAGACAACACATAAATGTACATTATCATGTAGAAATGGATTTCCTTTTTAAATGCAAACAAACTATTATGTAAACTTGAAACGAAATGAAGAATAAAGGGGCATAAATCTTTTGGTGTAAGGGGTATTTGTAAAGGATAAAGCATCCCAAGATTAGAAGACCACTTACACGAACTAAAGACTTATCATACAAGGCTATATTATCAGTTTCCATTCCTACTAGTAAAATTGACATCCCAATTAAAAATAAAAGGGAGAAAAAAGCGCGACTTCAGACAATAGTTATCTGCGATAACCAACCCCCCCCCCCCCCCCAAAAAAAAAAATATGAAAAACACAATGGAAAAATACAAACAAGCAAACCAAGAACAGATAGCATCATAGCAGATAAATTTTAAAAAAAATGCAAATTACATGTAACACTGTGTTTGAGACAAACGCACGCCCTATATCGTTTTTAACCTGAAAAATTGTTTACAACGTGCAAAACGTAATTTCAATTGCAGCAAATATAAATTATAAAGAAAGAATATACATCAATTTTATGAAGTTTAAAACGCAGCAAATACCACATCCCCCTTTCAAAAGTTCGTATTAATATTACTATTGATTTGTCACAAGAATATTAATTTTTGCGAACGAAAATTTAGAATACGTACTTTTCAATTAATTTTTAATAAAAATAATACATTTTTGTTTTTGTTACTATCTTTTTGAGGCAACATACGGGGTATGTTACAGTAGCGTTATATTATTTGAAAAGGACATATTATTTGAAAAGGACACTCATGATCAGTTTAAAATGAATCAACGAGTGCTCGACTATCGCTCGACTAAAACCTCCGATTAATCGACTAGTCTTTACGAGTAAAATTGACATACCAATTAAAATTAAGTGGGAGAAAAAAGCGCGGCTTCTGACTCTATGAATCTGCGATAACCCCCCCCCCCCCCCCCAAAAAAAAATGTGAAGAATAAAATATAAAAATACAAATATCCAAACCAAAAACAGATCCATAGCACATAAATGAAAAAGATGCAAATAACACTGTGTTTGAGACAAACGTACTCCGTATATCGTTTTTAAGCTGCAAAATTGTTTACAACGTGCTAAACGTAATTTCAATTGCAGCAAATATAAATTAATATAAAGAATGAATACAACTTTATAAAGTTTCAAATGCAGCAAATACCACACCCCACTTCAGAAGTTTGTATAAATATTACTATTGATTTGTCATTAGAAGTCAGTTTTCGATTGTTACCTTCACGAGTCTCAGGGCGTGCTATATCTGGTAATTTGACATCAGCCATTTTCCTTATTAGGGTAGAAAAATTCCCAAATTCCAAAATTCACATATAAAATTATAATAAGTTATTAAAATGATTGTTTCATCTTCCCCGCCTTGTAACATCCAGAGAGCTCGATCAACTTTCTTTCACATTGAAAATGTTGAGTCGCCTATCTTGTCTAATAAGCCCAAACTGATAAGCAACCAAAAAAATTCCTCTATTCTTTAAAAGCGCGTTAATGTGCCGCCTTGGTGTGTATTTTACAACGATTACAAAGATAATGCGATACACTAATGATAAAATAACGATTACACCTGATAGAATCATTCTGATGCTATCGAGGAGATCATCAGAAAGATATGATAATACAGCTTTAATTAATTAAAAACTGGTACATTGCTGCATTAATATAACTATTAATGACAAAAATATGGAATTTAGTTTGTTTAGCTTTGATTTTAAGATTTATAATCAGTACTTGATATCAAATAAAAATAGAACGGTACAGGTGCCTTAATTGTACTTTAAAAAACTATGTAACTATGTCACTTGTACACCCGATTACATTCAAGTCAATTCAATTCAAAATGTCACACAGTTAATTGTTTAAATTTAATTTGTCTGTTGAAAAAGGGGACTAATGAGAGAGAGAGAGAGAGAGAGAGAGAGAGAGAGAGAGAGAGAGAGGGGCTGATCATTTTTCAAAACGTTCTCCGTTTTGTTGGATTTTCTACAATATACATTGTATGTAAATAGTATGCAAGCAATTTACTTTTTGTATTTTCCCTGTTATTCGTAAAAGTTATAGAAAGAAAGAACAATGAAAATTGTAGAGATCATACCTTTTTGGATTCGCCGCTGAAAATAATGCAATTTGTTTTACCCATCGCATTCTATTCTCTACTTTAAAAAAATCGGTCCAGATTTCTGAATATATTATAATAGCAGAGAAAAATAATTCATTGAATTTGCGCGAGATAACAAAAATGAATTCATTCCGTATGACCCGCCGTTATCTTTTTTCAAAGCAACTTGTTTTCTATATGAATAATAAAGAATTATCATGAATGAAATGTTTGTGCAGCTCAACAAAACTTGCCCCCTGACTGTGTCAGGTCTAAGAATGGAGGGATCAATTGTTGTTAACAGATGAATAGTCCAATACCCCTTGTGTGGAAAATGTCGGTATTAAACTTATTGAGAAGCATTGACCTTTCATCATGGATTTTAATTTTGATTACGGTTTTTTCCTCAGTCTTGGTATGTCTCATTTCTCATATACTTAAAATATGTTTTGCCCCCCCCCCCACCTCTGCTTATCATTTTGTTTTTAGGTGTTTGCTTTGTAAAAAAGGGGCTTTTTGCTGCAAAGTAGAACATGAAATCAAGAATCAACCAGATATCGTTTAGATGATGACCTTTTTAAAGGATTCCGCTTAAACAATGGACAATAGGATGAAAAGCATTTGGATAATTTTGCTTTTCCATTTTCCATTACAAAGAAATTTTCCATTGCACGCCCCTTACCTACAGGGGTTCCTTTGATTTAATCTGAGCAAGAAAAAGACACAGGGACATAATTTATGTACTAAAACTGGATATTAAAGAGATCTGAAGTGACCTTTACATTTGACCTTGAAATCTGGGTCAAGATCACTTCACACCCTTTATCCAAAAGTTCTGTTATGACCTTTACATTTGACATTGAATTTTGGGTCAAATTCACTTCACATCCTTTATCCAAAAGTTCTGTTAATGTGAAGTATTAGCCAGATATGGCAAAGGGGAGAGTATATAAGCTCAGAACATGTGTATTCCTGAATTGTTCAAAGAAAGATAAACCCACATTTAGATATACTTTGTTTATTGCGATAACAGAGAGTGTTACACATAATAGTCAATCATGCACATTGCTCCTTGTGAAACAAAAAAACCCAACTAATAAGCATCTGTATATGAATGGTGTGACCTAATTTGAATTTTACAATCGATCTATAAAAGTAGCGTTCTAAGAAATATGGACCCTGGTTCAGTATACATTGTAAAAATAGAGCTACTTTCATATTTGAGGTTCTCTGGGTCAAAATAGTTAGAGCATGAAATATTTTTTTCGTTGTACTATTGCATCACATGTTTCTCAATAATTAATATTTTTTTTAAATTGTGGATCAATAATTCAAGCCATTTAACTTTTTTTGTAAAATCTACAAGACAGTTTATCTGTATATTAATTTTAACTTTAAATAAATATAATATCAAATTGTATATATATGCTATTTTTCTTAAAATTGTTAATATAAATTTTTGCTATAAAAAGAACAACCTTTAGAAAACTATAGAATATTTTAGCAAACACTTAAATGTAAATATAATACAATCATTCTTTTTACAACATGTTTCTATGAACTTGGAATCTTCATGTGTCTAAGCATTGTGCATCTATTCAAATAACGAAAACAGCTGATGAAATGAATATCTCATAAAATATATGATAGTGTATGCATTAATTTCTTTATATAATAATTAGATAAATCAAAAAATAAATACCTAGCTTTTATAAAAAACCCATTTTAAACCCTTTCCATTTGTAAAAACAAGGAAACTTGCTAAGGACACATTTCAAACTGACATATTTTAGGTTATGTGGCATTTCTATGTAGATGAATACATTTATACAAACACAGTTGTATGTAATACATGTATAGGAGAAACTCTATATGAAATCAATGAATATTAAAGAGTTATATTTTCACATAAAACAATAAAACTGACAATTGTTCATAAAAGTGTACACAGCAATGAAAGGTTTTCTTGAATCTTCTTCCATTTTGACTTGAATTAAGCTATAGTACAAATGAATATTTTGCTAGGTCATTATCTGCAGAAATTTTAAATGTGACAATCAACTGAAAGGTGTATAAAATGTATATGCAAAGAATGCAATCATAAGATGTACATGTATTTAAATGTGTTTTTGAAAAATTTTGGCACTGGAAATTGAATCTTTAGACTTTTTGACTATTAGAATTTAGACTTAAAACTATTAGACATACCACTTAATATATGAATTTAGAATTCTTAAACAAACAGGCCCTGTTCCTCTGACTAGAACTCTTCAATGCAATGAGACAGAAAAACTTCTTTTATCATAAGCATCATCAAATCTAACAACATAAGAACAAATACATCAACAACCTTGAAACAAAAAAAAAAAATCTTTTACCTGTGAAAGGAAGCATGTTTTAAATATGTGAAGATCCATATTTTTGTCAAATAAATGAGGTCACTAGGTACATGTGTACTAAGGCACTGCTCCTGAAAGGAAAGATAACTCCAATATATAATGTTAGTTATTAGAATGTATTATCAAGGAAGGGTACACTGTACATTCCCTCTATGTATTTACAAAATCCATGGAGATGGACCCCCCACCCACAAACAATGATGATTCCACAGAAACTGACATGCCACAAATGTAAATAAAATTGCCACTCCTACACCACATACAAATAAAATTATGTAGTTCTGTGGGGAAAAAATCAAGTAATCTGTTTAACCCTGTGGTGAAACCAAAGATTCCTTTTTTTACATGAGTACCTGTACTTAATTCAGAGATTCTGTCGCTTTGCATCAATTTGCATGATTAAAATTACACAAAGGAGATTTATTTCAAAGTTTCATATAGTTCACATTTGACAAAGAAATGAAGGTGAGATTTGAAAATCTGTGTGATGTGCTTCTTGCAATTTACACAGACATTAATTCCTCATATTAAATTAGGAATCTTTAGTACCAATAATTATCCCAACCCCTCAAACCCCTTACCCAAAGAAATCTGAACCTCAAGAAATCTTCCATTATACACTGCATACATGTATGAACAAAATGGAGCACATAAAATGATTATTCAAATATGTCAATAATAAAAATCAGCAGGCACCACCATACATGTTGTACATGTAGCTTGTCATGATTTTGCATGGCACAGTATTGTTCTAAAGCACTTAATGTAATGTTAAAATCCTTGGAATGTTATGATCTTTCAATGCATGGCAAGAAGGAAATGCTCAAATGTGTGTAAAAAAATGTACAGCAAAAAAAAAAAAAAAATTCTAGAGTTATAAACTCAAAATATTATATCATTAAATTAAAGCTTTGCATAGTTAATGCTGCATACCAATATGGCTGCTAGAGCAAAGTGCACTATTTCTAGCAATGTATGCATAGTGCTCAACTCATAAATATAAAAGATAAATCAATTGCTTTCAAACTCTCAGATCTATGGTAACAGTAATTATTGTTCAATTTTTATATATCTGGTAAAAAAAAAAGTTCTCAAACATAAAGAAAAGCATAAAAGACATGCGTCAAATAAGCACCGTTTTACAGGTTTGAAAACAAACAACAATGGGTGCATTGAACAATCAATAAATGATGTCTTTATAAAAACAAAAGGTTTACCCATCATCTATTTTGTGTGTAGTTTGTTCTATGAATTCATTGAGAAAATTTATTTAAACAATTAGCTGAAATGTTTAAACTTAAAACTGGTGGGCTCAATCGAACACTGATTACATATTATTGAAAAAAAAATCATTACTTATATACACAAACAAACACACTTACAATATTTAGCTGGCACATGCTCCATTGACCAATTCTTTTTCATTTTCATACATATAAACCAGAATTCACTTATAAATCATTCATCAAATAAGGAAGTTCTTTCAACATCTTTGATGCACAGACGTGGTGGTATGTTTGATTCAAACTCTGTATAAAAAATTCTACTTTTTTTTTTACTGTAGACCCCTTATATCACAAGTTGCTGCAAGATAGTGTGAGTTGCAGGTCTTAGATCAAAAATAACAAATAAGGCAAATATTGTTTTTTTGCCTCTTCATTAATCTTCACAATAAAAAAAACATTTCTTGTATGAAATAAGAGATCTACAGTTACAAACCTAATTAATATACAAACTAGTCTGTAACACAAAATATAAACAACTTTGATATCATCATGATAATTCATATTGGCATTAAACATCTACAGAATTCACACAACTGCATGTAGCATTCGTCAACATTTTCCCTTCACAGACATCACATGTACTTGAATGCATTGAATAATTTGCTGATAAATTATTAACCTATTGCACTGCTTTCATCACAGCTTCTCACAAAATCCCATCACCACTCCATTGCATCTACATTCTCACACAAAATGTGTATATAACAACTAAAACCTAAACAGACAGAAGGAAAAGTTCATCAAAACAAAACTTTGTCATAATTATCAATAACTTCTAACTGTTCTCCCTGAATCATATAGGGTCCAGTGTTCTCCGCGTCTTCTCGTCAATGTCTGGGTGCCAGAAATCCACGATCAGGATCAGACGATCAGAGGCTCCTGTGTGCCAGACCTCGTGTTCGAAGGAATCGTCAATAATAATGAACTGTCCCTCCTTCCATGTTCTGCAAACAAAATTTAGGCAGACGTGCTGTCAGAGCTCAAAAAGTCATCAAAATTACACAGGTTACATATTACAAATAAATGTAGGATCGCATGCCTGGCTAAAGTTACTGTAAACATATTATATATAGCAAGTACAATATATTCAATTAGCAAAAATCTGAATGTATGCGACTTTTGGCAAATTTGTACTTGATTTAGTGGAAGTAACTTTCGCTAAGATTGCTAAATAAAATACATATTGCCAAATACAGTAAATATACACTACTGACATGGATTAACCATGCAGTAAACCTTGTTCATTTGGACTTTATGATAGATAAACTGTTGTCAGGGAACAATAAATCTTCAAATGAGGAGTACAGAATCATTACCTTGTTTCATCAGCGACTCTGATTTTGGGTCCCTCAGGGATGACTAGGCCGAGATGTGCTCGGATTCTGCAGTTAGTGGGGCCACAATGGGGCCATACATGTACCCCGGGCTTCATCAAGGAGTACTTGATCTACAACAGACACCAACACTTCACATACCTCTAAGTATGATAAATTACATGTATATGACCATGGTCTAAGACTTTAGGTAATACACGTATATCTTAAATAAAAACCAATACAATAGATTACAATTAATAGAATTTCTTTTCATGGAATGTAAATTAAAGTGACATCTCTCACTACAATTTTTACAACTAGATAGGCATGAATAAGAATGTCTACAAGTGATACTTTAGCAAGATTATCTATCTATGATTGCTTATATTCCTGCTCTCCTCACCTGACCCCTGACACAGGATTTGGCTGGAGTGATCTGGTCCAAAAGGTCACACACTTTGGGGACTTTGGCACAGTTTTTAGCATTCTTTTTACCTGTCAAAGATGAAATCGTAAGTCTATATGTGCATATAATAAATGCAAAAAAACAACATATATTTCCTCATTATTTAAACTTCCAAATAAACATTAAAATTCATGTATCAAAATCTATTAAAATGCAGTTTTGTTCATAATTCATTCAGGTACCATATAAGTTGATATTTATAAGTTGAAGAAAATATCATCACTCGCTTTACTGTGAGGAAGATAACCAATTGATTCAATTGGAAGCTCTTTGAATTGATATTCAAATCAATTTATATCAAAAACCAAATGGAGAGGAAATGGACAAGACTTATAGTACAGTTATGTCATGGCAATACCTCTAGCATACAGGGTGAACTGCATCCACTGGCCCTTGTCAAGGAGGTTTTCCTGCTCGGGGAGAAAGCTACCTGTCTTGGGGTCAATCTGCTTCATTCCCTCATCTCTAATCAATTTCCAGTTGTCTGTTAGTATCTAAGAAAATATTTAGAATAAAAAGGAATTTTTCATTAAATCCAGAAGCATTTTTAATTTCTTAGCTCTCCTTTTGATACATTGAAACTTGCATAATAAAATTGACACATCATTGGAATGCACGTGTAAAAATATTCATATTGGTCACACAGATTGGACTTATCTAATGCCTATAAATAGTACTTGACAGTCAATACAGCACTGTACCTTTAAATACTGTTGGTAGCCTGTTTCCTCTGGTTTCCACCAAGGTTGTGCTTTAATCCCATCACAGTTATACAGAGATCGCTGGTACTTGGACAGAAACAATCCTTTCTTTACACCTCTCTCATACACTTCATATGCCTACAAAAATAGCATTTAATATCTTCAATTAATCCCTTGATATACACCATGCATCTATATTCCTTGTAAATGCATTATCCTAATTTGTCTATCTTGCACAGATTAACATTCTACATACAGGTACACACAGTATATTTTTGTTCAGTTATTTTAAATTGAGCTGTATTGGAATGATTTTTGAAAGCTATCATTGGGTGTAATGGCTATATTAATAAGAAGAAAAATCCATGTTTTATGAAATGTATCTATAGATAGTAAATAAATACATGTGCTCTACAAAACAAAAAATGGGATTTTGTAACAACATTGTAATATGTCTGGTTGATGAACTTCCATAGACAATCAATAACAAACCATATAAGCAATCATAATCTTATTTCCCCTGACATTTTCCTGACCCTTACTTCTCTCCTTGTATACTGTAAACATATTACATTTGGCTGTGTATTGTATTTGGCGTTTTTGGCCGAATGCAGCTTCTGCTAAATCAAGTACATCGCTAAATGCCATACATATACATGTATAATAATAATAGTCACATTTAAGATTACATTAATTCAAAACCAAGCTGATTTTTTCAAAAACTATTTTCCGCCAAATATTGTACCCGCCAAACATATTTTTACAGTAAAACAGTCACCTATATTTTGCAGACAGTGAATAGCACAAATGTACAGTAAAACATGGTTATAGCAAACAAACTTATAATGTATTGACACTTAAGCGATTTTCATTCCCAATGACTTTATTAGGTGTTGTAAACTTGACGGATATAATGAATTACCCATATAACAAAGCCAAATCACTGTCCCTTGCACTTTGTTATAAGCATATTTTATTGTACATGGAAAATTGAAACATGGTGAATCAGATATATGGTTGTTCAAGCCCATAGATGAACATCCACAGACAGTCAAGATAAAAACCTTACATGTATAGTAGCCAATCATTCCTGACTTTTTCCTCACCTTTTCTGTCTGGTTCAATCTCTGGTAGGCATCCCCGAGTTGAAAGTAGAATTTGCCCTCCTGAATCTCTTTGCTATTGCTCTCCATTATAGCCCTCAAGAGGGGAATGCTTTCCAGAGGATTGTTGTCAGTGACTTTTACAATAAATCCAAGATGGACCCTGGCAAAATTGTTTCCCTTGTCGATATCTAGAATCTACAATAATAGATAATAAATTTTGTCATGTTTAAGACTATAAATACTCAAATTCCTTAAGACTTCATTGGCATAAATCACTAGCTTCTGGAGTATTTAACAATGCAGAGTAAAAGAGACAAACTCAACATAGGTATTTCTAAAGATATGGACTTACATCTGAGAATACTCTGCGGGCTTTTTCATTTTGGCCCATTAACAGGTATGACACTCCCAGCTTTTTCCTGACAGTTATATCTGACGGGAATTTGCTCACCAAGTTTTGGTAGGTAGCAGCAGCCTTGGAGTTCCAACCTACATGTATTACAAAGTTTAACAATAAAAGTACCAGAAAATGTTATTTCATTTTGATAATAACAATAGTTTATGATATAATAATGGTGTGAATTTACACCCCCACTCCTCTCCTCAATTACTTCTACAAGTTCTTGGCTTGTCAGGCCCATATTGAGAAACCAGCGGGGACTATAGCCTTCATCACTGTTTGCCTGTCAGTCATTCTGTCCTATCTGGATTTGTCCCAACATAATTTTTTCAACTATGGTTATGAAAATTAGTATAAAACTTGCTGTGTAGCTTTATAAAAAGAAAACTACACATCAAGTTTAGTTTATAAGACTGATGAACAGATGATAAGCAAATTTTAAATTTTCTACTTCTTGTTCTTTAATGTCCTTAAAAAATCATATTTGTATGAGTATTTTTCAAAACCTGTTTATGCAAATCAAATGACATTCCTTTTAAAAATGGGAGGTGCCAGAAGAGTACATATTTTGCTTATGCGATACTGTAGATTCCTAATCAATCACAAGGAATTAATATCTGCATAAAATCATGAGAATCATGAATTTTAAAATCTCCCTTTCATTTTTCAAACAGATGTAAACATAATGAAACTCTGATAAAGATTTGGGGTTCATGATTTTATATTCTCCCTATCTGATGCAAAAAGGTTGAACCACGTAATTAAGTACTTGCATAGAATGCTTGTTACCTCGGAACTCTAGTTTCTCTCCTAGCTTCAGACCTGCTTTTTTGAACAGTTCGTCTGGGGTATCCTTAGCATCCATTACTTTCTGGTATGTAGCTATGGCCTCCTCCAGCATCTTATTGCTTCGCTGCTTCTCTGCTAGCTTGTCCAAGGATCGGGCCTTTCCATACAAGGCTCGGGGACTGTTTGGGTACTTGGTTAAAAGTTGCTCAAAATGATCATTAGCTCTCTCCAAGTTTTTCTGTACAAATAAAAGCAAAACAACTCAATCCAATGATAAACTTTTGAAAGTAAGGATAAGGAGTTCGGTATACCTGTTTTTAACATACACTAGTATTAAATATCTAAAGTCATTACATGGTACCTCTTATGTTTACTGTCAAGGCAAATAACATGCTAATATGGGTGCATGTACCGGGTACTAACTTGCCTTTTTAGAAATATAAATGCAATCACCTCTTGTATAAAGTCATCTCCTAAATCTAGTAAGTCACTGATATTGTAATCCTCATCATTTGTGATGTCTTTCTTGGGATAAGTTGCCTTTTCAAAGTTGACATCTTCATCCTCTTCCAAAACAAATTTTCCTTCTCTCTCGTCATTTGCTTTATTTAATTCCTCTCTCTTTCTCATTTCCTCTGCTATCTTTTTCTCTTCCTCTTTTTTCTTCTTTTGCTCAGCTAATTTGTCTTCTTCTTTCCTCTTCTGTTCAGCCAATCTTTGCTCTGCCATCTTTTGCTCTTCCTCTTTCTTCTTTTGTTCAGCTAACTTTTGTTCTTCTTTCCTCTTCTGTTCAACCAACCTTTGCTCTTCTTCTTTTTTCTTTTGCTCCACCAACTTTTTTTCCTCCATTTGTCTCTCCTCTTCGTGTTTCTTAAACTCTTCCTCTAATCGTCTTATTTCTGCATCTGTCTTTTCAGCTTCCTTCTTTTTTGCTTCACTTTCTTTGCTTTCGTCTACTTTCTTTTTTTCCTCTTGCCTTTTCTTCTCTTCTGCTAACCTCTTTTCTTCAGCTCTCTGTTTTTCCTCTGCCAATTTTCTTTCTTCTTGTTTCTTCTTTTCTTCAGCAAGCTTTTTCTCTTCAGCTTTTCTTTCTTCCTCTTTTTTCTTTGCTTCAGCTTTCCTTTTTTCTTCAGCTTTTCTCTCTTCCTCTTTTCTTTTTTCCTCAGCCAGTTTTTTCTCCTCAGCTTTCCTCTTTTCTTCTGTTTTTTTCTTTTCTTCTGCTAATCTCTTTTCTTCTTCTTTTCTTCTCTCTTCTGCTATTCTTTCTTCTTCTTTTTTCTTTTCTTTAGCTTTCCTCTTTTCTTCAGCTTTCCTCTTTTCCTCAGCTATTCTCTTTTCCTCAGCTATTCTCTTTTCTTCTGCTATCCTTTTTTCCTCAGCTAATCTCTTTTCCTCAGCTTTCTTCTTTTCCTCTGCTATCCTTTTTCCCTCAGCTATTCTCTTTTCCTCTGCTACTCTTTTTTCCTCTGCTATTCTCTTTTCTTCTGCCTTTCTCTTTTCCTCAGCTACTCTCTTTTCCTCAGCTTTCCTCTTTTCTTCTGCTTTTAATTTTTCTTCTGCAAGCCTTTTCTCTTCTGCCTTTCTCTTTTCTTCAGATAATTTTTGTTCTTGTTCAGTTTTATCCTTAGTACTTTTAGGATCGTTCAGTAATTTTTCAATTTCTGCAAATCATGAAAAAACAAAACCAATTAATAGTTATTGTTATTAACTGTGAAAGTTCCAGACGATGAGTATACTGTATACAGGGTTATGAATTATTTTCTCCTTTCTTCACTTGCAAACCATTTCATCTCATCTTGAATTAGCCCAGAAATAGTTGTGTTTTAAGAGAGATATTTGGGACATTAAAATTTGATCCCCCGTCTTAAATTCGCCCGTTGACAACAAGGGCGAAAGGGGCAAAATTAAAACTGGGGTGAGTATTTCCCTGTATACATGCAGTATTCAATTTAGGACCATACATCTTTATCATGTTTGGCAATGTGGTTTAATCAATTGACTGAAACCTTTAGCAGCCAAATAATATTCTTGGACTGCACAAAAAAATCATGATGATAATTTGACTAAAATTTCATATATGAAGATCTGGCTATTTCTTTTATTGAATGTACTGATGCACATTTACAATAATTTAGTTACTGTCACTTTTGATCAATTCTTTAATTTATTAAAAGACAGATGTAAATATAAACAATAAAATGCTTTCTTCAATGATTCATGTGGGTTATGAAGGTAGTGATCTTTGCAGAAAAAACTTACATAACCTGCTACATGTTGTGTATTTTTTCTGTGATGGTGCTACCTTCATATAAATGTACTACATAAATCACCAAAGAAGCATTTTTTGTCTGAGTGAATTTCATCAGGTCTACATACATATACACATACTACATGTGATAGGGACATATAAAAAATTCAAATTGTTCACCTTCTTTGGCTTTGTAGAAGAGTTCTGTCCCTTTATCTAGCACGATCTCACTACTTTCTTTGACCTTGTGGAAGAGTTCTGTCCCCTTTTCTTGAGCTATCTCGGCATAGGGTTTTACAAACTGCCAAGCATCCTTAGCTTTATGGTAACCCTCATCCACCATCTCATTTCCAGCATACTGTCGTAATACTTTATCTGTCAAAAGAGTTAGCTACTGTAAAATGTCTTTTATTCATGACAAATTTAATTCGCATTTGACAAGTGATAAAATGGTTGTTTATTAAATTGAGTCTAATTCAAACATTTTAAAACACATTTGGACATTAATTATGTTAATAGACTGATTCCAGTGAGAAATGCTTATACTAATGAATTTCTAGTGAACCTCTGAAAATGTTTCTTGCTTACGATTAAAAAATTGACTTATAGAAACATGAAAAAAACCAATAAAATGCTTACAATATAGAATGTATGTATACAACCAATCAAGAGATCAAGAAACCAGTAAAAACAATAATTATATGATATGACCAGGAAAGTCTCACCTAGCTGAGTGCAGTATTCCTGGTTGGAATACAGTACTCCTACACCCCCCAGCAAGGCAGACAGGAGGACAAAGAAGCACAGACAGCCCCCTCCACAGCAACGTCTTTTCTTGGATCCAGAAGTCTGGCTGGAGACCTTGGATTCTTGCTTATTTCCATTTTCTGTAAAGATGTAAAAATCATTGCTTAATTAAATTATCCTGTGAATTAACAGTGACATTGTTCCTTGTGTCACTTCACAATCCACTTTTATTTTTAACATATTTTATCATCAATGAATTTATGAACCGAAGAAAATATGCAGTTGTCTGTTTGTTCAACAAAATTGATTTTTGTTGCCCCAAGGTAAAAGTGGCATATAGCTTGAAGAAAATTTCATTCAACTGTATCTGATTTTTCACTGTTATAGAACTTGTGACATCTTTTATTTACACCATAATACAGTTGAACTTTAATACCTCGAACACTGATATCTCGAAAACAATGGCAAGTTTTTTGTAAGTCCCAACCACTTATTTTTTTTGGTGTGTTTTACCCTCTATATCTCTATAATACTTGGATATCTCAAAGTTTTTAAACAGAACCATCTAGTTTGAGATAACGAAGTTTGACTGTATTAAGAAATGTGTACTCAAATGTGTACTGTTTTGCCTAAGCTATCTTGAATGCAATCAATACTGGGTTTTTTTACGGTACCATAGCACCAAAAAAGCATATTGACCTCAAATTTTTGTTTAAGTTTTCTGTGTAAATATTTCAAAATGCTCTATAAAAACTTCAAAACTTTTGGCCTTCAATAACTTCAGAAAGAAGTCTTACATAAATTCATGCAGCCCCTTAGGCCTAGATTTTACAATTGAATTGACACGTTGGCTAAAACTAATATCAAGATAAATAGTTTCTTTAAACATCTTTCTTTTCAGTTCTCATATTGCGAAATGCAAAGAATAATTTAACATTTAGTTTAAGATGAACAGCAATGAGCAAGAAGGTAAATGCATTTTCAAAGCTGTCTTGCCAATTCTTTTGAATTCAGATCTACAATTCATTACATAATAAATTTTCACATCTGGACATGGAAAATCAACAGACTGCCTACTCTTTAGCTTTAAAATTTACTTTCACTTTTATTCATTACAACTTTCAATCATTTTCATCAATTAGTCAAATAATTAATACATCAAAGTCATATCTCAAAAGCTCTTAGAGATCACTCTAAAATTCTGTTTGTCTTAATTCTTATTTACATCTTTCCTAATGAGTTTGTGAGTAGCAGAGATCAGACCAGACTTGTCAGTTTGTGATTAGCAGAGCTGATCAGAATTCAAAAACCGTTGACTTGGGATGATGTCTTACTAACTGATCGTCCTTAAACAGTGTTACACTATGAAAATTCATTTAAGGCAAAAAGAACCTGGCTATAGCTAGCTGACTTACTTTAAGCACTCTCAGATAAAATATATTTTTAAAATTCATATGCAACTCTTGTGTGACCGCATTAAACTCGTGCATCGTGTGTCAATATATAATTTCATACCAAGCATCTTTTTAAACTTTCCCGTTATGTACTGTATATGTCTCCACATATGTATTATAACTGTTAGCCTTGTTCAACATTATATTGACATTGGGACATTAATGTTATAAGCTGGTTATTGAACATTTTCTATAATATTGTTAACAATCCGTGGTATCTTCTTTTAAAAAAAAATACCTTTTTTGGATGCCTTCTTGCCCCGAAAATTTCCTTGCTTCCCCATTTTTATAATCGGAGCAAAATCAAAAGTAGATGACACCGGGCAAACGTGCAACACCTGTAACGTGTACCATTGACATCTGACCCGGAAGTTGTTTTTTTTTATTACTGGAGGAAAAAATATATATGTAAACCGGGTTCGCTTGGCAAAAAATATTTCCGGTAAAGTAAACCAGTAAACCAGTATTACTGTTATATATCTCTCTGTCTTTATTTATGATGAAGAGTATTAAATATACAACATAAGTAACCATAATCTACATTTCAACATAAAAACATCGTTATAAAAGGGGTACCTTAGACAGTTGAGGCCCCTGTGATATGCGGAAAGGGCGAATTTAAAAACGAAATTTTATAAAAACTTTCTCAATATGAAACTTGGAAAGGATAGTTGCTTGGTGACGGGACCAATGACACAATATACACCCTACCACTGGAACTTCTCTTTTTGTCGCAGCGGTATACCCGGTATATATTTTTTATCATGACAAAGCTTATTTCGCGTCAATTGTGATTTTTTTAGTATATCACACATCACATATTAAAATGAATAAAAACTAACTTACGAATGAAAGGGGTGATTTTTTTTTTTGGGGGGGGGGGGTCCCGTTCCCAATGACCTGTGGCAAAGATTTCTGATGTCGATTTTTTGTAAAACTATAACTCTCGTAAATTGATTTCATAAGGAATACATTTTTTTTTTTAAGTTAAATATAAAACGTAACAAGACTGATTTATATAATAAAGAAATGTTCTGTCTGCGTACAAAAGGAAAACTTGCATGCTTAATTTTTAGTTTTAAAGTGTTAACTTATATAAGGATATATCTGCTGCATGTATATATCGGGACAATATTTGGAGTTTATTTTCTAACACCGTCCCAGAAATGAAAAAAAAAGTGTAATGGTGGTGGTTGTGGTGTTGCGTGTGTGTGTGTAAGGGGTGGGGTCTGCTATCCCGCAATGCCCTTCAGCATCGCAAGTATGGTCTCTTATAGTTGTTCATACATGTATCATTGATTTTATGTTGAAAAAGGTGTCGTAACATAGACATGCACTAAAGATGTCCTAATACTGCCTCTATATACCTTTATTATTATTGGGAAAATATGTATACGAAAATTACAGAAGTTTGTCTGGAATTCTGCAAACATTCTAAATGAATAAATGTTTATCTCTCTCAAACCATATATCAATGGTATGTGAGATTAAAAAAATATTAACGAATGTACAAATGCAAGGTCAAGTTAGGAAGAGTTGAGAAATTAAAAAAAAAATATAAGTGTAATGTTTACTAATATGACAAGAACGTTTTTGCTTGTAACTGGAGAAACTGTAGTTTAAATACAAAAGACACACAAGGTCTTGACGCTCACCTGGGTGCCACAGTCTGTAGATGGATATGTAAGGGAGTATTTTAAAGCTTCATTCAGGCACGTAGTATCGTCGTTTTTGAAAGTGTGTGTGTGTGGGGGGGGGGGGGGGGGGGTAGACTCATTAAGCAAAATTTGACAAGCAAAATAAAAAAAAAATCCAAAATCATGAAAATCCTTATCAGTTGGGGGCGGGGGTGTAGTCTACCTATAACTTCTTTTTCTGTCTTAATTTCGTTATTTCATTTATATTTTTACATACTCCCAAAAAGGGGGGGGGCAACTCCATGATAATTCAATTTTTTATATGTAACTTTTATTAAAAATAATCTTTGCTGCGAGAAAAAGTGTGTGTGTGTGGGGGGGGGGGGGGGTGCTACGTCCCTGTCATTTTGGAGTCTAGACCCAATCGTAGACTCCTTAGACTGTTACCACCGCTCTTATTATTTGATGTTTACCAAAGGCAGTGGATTATTCGAGTGATTCAGGTGACTTTAAACAATACATGTTCCTACATGTAGCTAGAGTCTGAACCCTTGATTCAGGGCCATGGATTTCACAATTTTGGCAAATGGCTTCATGGACATCATAACCATGCATTTAGTTGTTTTTTCCCCCCAACAATATTGCTTGGGGATTGTCAAGTAATAAATTTCACCATTGAGATTCGATCCTCTTATCTGAGACATGCTTCAAACCAAAACTGGTCTCCTAATTTTCAAGAAGTTAAAATTTTAAAATTGTTAACGGACGACAGATGAAGAACAATTGCAAGAGGTCATCTGAGTGACTCAGATGACCTAAAAACTTTGACCTCAAGGTCAGAGTCCAAGTAGCGGTAGTTTAATCAATTTTTAACGAATCCATATCCAAAATTGAAGCATTAAGTTACAGTTCTTGAGATGAGCATTTTAATAACATTTAACCATTTATGTCTATATTTTATTAGGTCTCTTTTCTAGGACTAGGCCACAGCAATGGTACCAGTAAAGGGCCTTATAGGTAAAGATTCAACCAATTTAGAATCTATACATTTCTGATGCAGTGTTTGGTTCTTCAGAAGAGAGGTTTTTGAGATACCCAACCTACTTTCACAATTTTTGTTCTCATCTCCAATTTAAACAAGAGGCCAAGAGGCCTTATCGGTCACCTGAGTTGCATATATAACCCATACACAAACTTGTCGAGTAGTCTCATTTATGCATTTAATTAGGTTTCATTCTGGAGAAGAAAAATTATAAATTTGTAATGAAGACCACCTCCCTGCCTAAATCTTTCAAAAAGAACTGTGAAACCTATAATTTTGACGAAAAACTTAAAGATCTGGTCTATAGAATAATGAATTAAGTTTTCCTTTCTGGTGTGTGGGAGTAAAGAAGATAATTTTTTTAACATTATATGCATTAACACCTATACATTTATTTTGGCCCTGTCCTAGATTCAAACCCATACTCCAGGGGACATGAAATTTAAAATTTCAGTAGGGGACTTCCTGGTAAACATAATTATAAGTCAGTTTTTCATCGGATGTGTGAGAATAGAAAAGAAAATTTTTAAACACTATATGCATTAACACTATATTGCCCCCCCCCCCCAATGTCCTGAACCCTTAACCCAGGGGCCATGAATTTCAAAATTTAGGCAGAGGGGTTATAGGAGATCATAACCATGTATTAAATTTTTTGCCCACATGTGTGGGAGTAGAGAAGAAGATTTTCTAAGATTTAATACATTTTTACTATATGGCCATATTGGCCCCACCCTAGAGCCTGAACCCCTGACCCAGGGGTCATGAATTTCACAATTTTGGTAGAGGAGTAAGTGGACATCATAACCATGTATTCAGTTTTTTGCCCACATGTGTGGGAGTAGAGAAGAAGATTGATTTTTTAAAGATTTAATACATTTTTACTATATGGCCAATTTGCCCCACCCTAGAACCTGAACCCCTAACACAAGGGTCATAAATTTTACAATTTTGATAGAGGGCTTCATGGACATCATAATCATGTATTCAGTTTTTTGCCCACATGTGTGGGAGTAGAGAAGATTTTCTAAGATTTAACACATTTTTACTATATGGCCATATTGGCCCCACCCTAGAGCCTGAACCCCTGATCCAGGGGCCATGAATTTCACAATTTTGGTAGAGGGCAACATGGACATCATAACTATGCAACCAGTTTTTTCCTCACATGTGTGGGAGTAGAGAAGACGATTTTTGAAATTTGGCTTTTTTTTGCATATTAGGCCCCAACTGTGGTGCCCCAGGAGTGGTAGAGCCATGCATTTCACAATTTAGATTTCTCTTACCAAAGAGATGCCTCACACCAAAAATGGTAACAATCAGCCTTGTAGTTTTTAAGACAAAACGGATAGCAATAGGTCATCTGAGTTTACTATTAGGTGTCCTAATAAAAATTAAGGGTTTTTTCCTCTACTCTGACAGAAAGTGATCAGAAATTAAGTTCACTTGAACTTCAGTCCAGGTGACTTACTAAGGCAGTACAAATTGTTTGGTACATGTATGTCTCAATGGACTGAAAAATCCCAAAATAAAAGAAGTGCAAGTTCGAATCAAAACTTTATTTCAAAACCATCAAAACAATTAACAACACTTGAATTTTTCAACAATAACCATGCAGTAAAGTTGATTTTGTAGTTATAATTCACCAGTCACAGTAGATTATTTTGAACTTTTCATAAAAAGTTGCTGAACTTCTGAAATTAACAATATCACACAGAAAGTCATCAAACAAGAAATATCTATATGTGATATTGGACTTAATGAACTCGTGCATAATGGAAAATTTCAAAACAAAATATACATGATAACTATAATTCTATAACTATTGAAAAACTTCCTGATACTAAATATATAACATGTAAAATAATATTTAACAAAAATTGCATTGATGTTGCATTGAAAATAGAGACATATATATGCTTGCTTGTTACGGAAGCATGATATAGGGCAGTCACACATGACTGAACTCTCCAATGACTACACACTGAAGCAGTGTTGAATTAAGATACTAATTAAGAGACATACTGATTAGAAATACCAGTTTATGAATCGATCATGTTAAAATGTTGACTTGAGTGGCCTTCATTTTCCTACATTTCCAAACTTTAAATGCATTGCTTCATCTCAGCTAGGTGACATGATTTTAAGATATATATATATATATATATTTTTTTTTATCCATTTTCTAAAGAAGTAAATGTGTCCAATTAAATTGTCACAACATTGTCTATTTTGGGCTTCTTTATGAATACTAATGAGGTAAAAATAAAGATTTAAGTCATGTGTACGTGGGAGAAAAGGAATATACTATACACCAACTGTTTAGCATAAAAATTGTAAATTTTTGGAATTCCAATAATTTTAAAACAGAGATGATGGAATTTCAAAGCTAGCTAGAAAACTAGAAAATTTTCAATAATACAAACAGAATGGAGGGAAATGCAATAATATGGCTATTCAATTACTAAAACAGGAAATGTTTCATAATTACATTGCATATGTACACTGCAAGTGGAGATTCAGGAATAAATACCGGTATCTTTATCTCTATAAAGTTATCTCCCCACCCCCTTCTGCGAAAAAAAAATATCATTATAACAGTTTCTGAAAATTTGAACACCATGGATAAACATATTGTACACAATTACACGTGCATGTATAATGACTTGAAGATCAGACACAGTAGTTTATGTTACATGTATAATCTTGCGATACTTATCCGAGACTCCTTCGATGCAACCCCCCCCCCCCCCCCCCTTAAAAATGGCATTTTATTTAGATGTTAAATATATACATTTCACGTTAGCTTACATCTACAGTGATGTATTGAACACATCCACATAAAACAGGCCAAGAAGGAGTCTTGGAATAGATATAAACAAGTACTTTACATGCAAAGGGGTAGGCGTGCATGAAGAGAATTATGTTGACAAAAAATGAATAAAATATGCAAATGTGAATATCAACTCTGGTTAATTATTATAATATTAATGTTACTGGATACCAGTATTTTATCCACTAATTCCATAGCCCTCAAAAACTGTTTTTAAAAATAAAAGAATAATTATTTAAGAAAAAATTGAAATCAAGCACTACATAAAAAATAATATCATAGATAACAAATAATATTACTCATGTAACAAATTCTGAAGGACAAAGTTCAAAAGTCAATATTACCAATGTTTACCTCAAGATATAAATAATAAGGTAAGTATCAGGTAATTGACCTAAAAAGTAAATATAAGTGCATACCTTGATAGGTATGTAGGTAACGACACACTGAGGGGATCGGACGTTGACAGATGATTGGAGAGCACAGGTCTCCATTACTTTGTTTGTATGAATACAAGTTAATGTAAGCAGAAAACAAGATTATGTATGTATCGGTATATATACATTTAAGTACACAGCCAAAAATGTTAATGATCAACTGAATTCTGTCTTAAAATTTATCAGAATTGTTTTTGATAATCAAATAAAGAAATTAGTGATTTTTCTTTTTTTTAAATGCAAAATAGTGGAAAAATTCATTAGCATTTCAGAATGAGAATATGACATTTTTGTGTCACAGATAATGAAATTCAGAGCCAGGCAAGCAGAATTTGAAACATAAACACATTTATCCAAATGAGAAAATAAAACAGTAAGTAAAAAATAAGAATGTTAAATAACATACACATAAGCCAGGGTGTCTGCTAAAATAAAATTTGGCCTGATACAAAGTATTGAAATGCAACACCTGGCATTGTATATATATTGTATATTTAGTGTAATGCAGATTCATGATTTGAATATGTCAGAGTTTAACATTTTTGATTATTTTGTTTGATAAAGAAAAAATCACAACATATTTTCAGCACATTAAATCTAGTAAACTTTCAAAGAAAACATATAACTGTTAAAAAATTCAACTGAATTCACTTTTGAGTATTATAACAGGGCAAAATGAAATTTTGCAAAATGTGCATGATATATATCAAAGTTTTTTTGTTCAAACCATCAATATTGTCAAACAGTTGACATTAATAAGCACTCAACATCTAACACAAGAATCCCAAACTACTAGCTACTGTATTAATATACTGCTAAACTATACACATAAAAGACTACCCCTCACTGCTCATAGTTTTGTTTCACACTAACATGGCAAGTTTCTGTAATCAGCAGATATATGTACAAGTATCAAATGGTGTTCAATCAATCCATGCAGATATGATTTGAACACACAGTCCCCCCTCTGAGGTACTAGTATACTTTAAAGTATAACTACAGTTTTGGCATGAATTAACCATTTCAATAGGGATCTGTTCCTTAACTCCAAACTTTTCACCATAATTTCTGTTTTTGGGTCTTCTCTAGAAGCTCATCAATAGGGCTGTCAACTACAGACAGGGATATTCCCAGTTGGGCAGCATAGTACGTCAGCATAATTATCTGGTGCTGGAATGGAACCGGATATCTGAACTTGTTGACAGCGATCGTGATGTCAGAAATTACGAAAGAAATAGCTCCCATGCAGCCGCAAAGTTTGGTCCAAGTCCAGAGATCATTGTAGAACTCCACCCTGGCCACCGCCCGCCACGCCATAGTGCAGATAAGGGTGATGTATGCTGCCACAATGTACAGCATAACGCCCTCCAATGCTGGTGCTAAAAACATATAGACTAGAGCACCAGCAGTAGCAAATCCAAGACCGTGTAAGATCTTCATGGGGCGCCATCCGAAAGCTTTGGCATACGAGAACTGGGCAATGGCAAACATAAGGATGCCAACCTCAAAGTAATCAGGCCATACCAGGAAGGCATCTCCAAAGCAGGAGAAAATCAGCCCAACAAGGACTCGGCGTGAGTAGCGATAATATTCTGTCAGGTTCATTCCATGTACAAGGACAAATAGAATCAATGAGATGACTGGGAGGCATTTTACTATGCAGTAAAAGATGGACTCATCTCTGCAATCATCACCAAATAAAACAAAGAATATTGCGACTGTCTTGAAGAAAGGAACAAGATATGGTCCAACACTCTTCACCTGTAAAATATTCAAAAGAGATGGATAGAAAATTGAAAACATGTACAAATATGCAAATCTGAAAAATCACACATGTATTAATTATTTACAGTGAATACCAATTTTATGATACTGCTGGCTATATTTTTTAATTCCAAAACATATAAGTTTGGTGTTAAAAATTATACAGTATTTTTTAATTAAATTTAAAATTTAGAGAGTTGCAAAGGAATGTTCATCTGCTGACAACTTGCATTCGTACAAGAAAACAGAGTAAAATTTACAGCTGTGCTACAACATGGTTTGTATATGTAGAACTATAAACACACTTCAGATGACAATTGATCATTAAATGAAATGTATAAAGTCCCTGCGCAAAGTATTTTCATAAAAATCCCGACCCTATAAATGAAAAAAAAAAATGTTATTTCCCCCTCCCCGACAAAAAAAAACATAAAAAAAACAACTCATCGCTAGCTCTTGGCTCTCACCAGAAGAAGGGGGGATTTGCTGATTCGGTATCCCCGGACAATGTGACTAAAGGCCATGATGTGATCCTCAACACTCATTACCAGCTTCCTAATTGTCTAACAACTAACAGTCACTTAAAGTATTGGTTTCCTTCCAATTCACTGTCAACTTCAGAACTCATGACATTACCCATGCTTGCTTACACTATATATACAGCCATGTATTGAGGTTTTAATGAGTCAATGGATCTCTTAAATGGTACAAAGTCCATCTGACAGAAATTCTGGCAACAATATAGGGTATAGTTTTGTGCTGATAAGATGAGAGTTCAACAAACTCAATAGCAGTTATTAAATATCAGATGTCTTGTTGTGGGCTTTGTCCTCTTTCCTTCTTCATACATATAACATGCATTCACAAAAACAAACAGTAAGCAACCTTCACATAATCATTAACTGAATACTTGTTGATGCCAATATGAATTAATGTCATACTGAATATCAAAAGTTCAGTGCACTGCATACCCATGAGAGAGAGAGAGAGAGAGAGAGAGAGAGAGAGAGAGAGAGAGAGAGAGAGAGAGAGAAGGTTTGATATTAGATGTATTGTATATTTACTGATATTTAATTGTATCATGATTATTCCTTTAAAATATTTGATAGATATTATTAAAGAATAAATACAAAACCTTTATCAACTAGAAAGGAATTTAAAATCTGATACATGTACAAGTGATTCATAAAGTACATGAAATAAAAATTGAATCATGAATAAATTAAATTTAATGGTTGATCAATTGTGTGAAAAAATTAATTCATTTAACACTATGTATATTTGATTAAATGTAACATACAAAAAATGAATTTAGAAAGAAAAGGTAAAAATTTTCAGTTTCTGAGATGCGTTTCTCAACTTTTCAATGTACATGCAGTGCTGACCACACAACTTGGAAAGTTGACCCCTGCTTACTGAACCATGTAAAAGTTTGTTTTCTCCGATCACATGTGATTGACTATTAAGGTATTCTTTGGCTGGAGGGAATGGGAGGGGTCATACACAATGGAATATCATATAAGGAATAAGGAATCATTCTTAAGTTGAGTATTATGAGGTGATAATTTTGATCGGGGCGTGATCAAATCCAATAAAGCCCGAAGGGCTTTATGATAGATTTGATCACGCCCCGACCGAAATTATCACCTCATAATATTCGAAGAATGATTCCTTATTGCTTATATTTAAATAATTTTCAGCCATCGTACGATTAAATATTTAAATATAAATAAGCAAACTCCGCTGGCGCCTCGATTTGGCGTCATTTGTTTTATGGGATATACAGTACAAAATCGATACCTAGTGTTATCACAGGCAAAGACACTGGAAAATGTAAATATAAAGCATATAAAGCACTAGTATTGGGTCAGCTTTACTCAATAAAGCAGCTAAAGCAAACTGCAGATGTCCATCAGAATTATAATGGCGATGACATCTGTTGACCTGCAATCAGCTTATGTACCAATACATGTAGCTGAAAAAATATTTTAAAATTTTAAATAGGTTAAGTCTAAATTAAATATATTTAAAAATAAAAGTAATGCATTTTATGTATGTTATTTGTCAAAACTTCATTGAATTTTATTTAAAATTACATCTTTTAGTTTAGACAAATTAATTTACATCAAGATGCATCAATCAAAAATTATCATAACTTTTTTCCTATGTTTGACCAATCTGTCAATAAACTATGAATGCAGTTCAAGTACCCTACCAGGTACCGTCCTTATAACATGAAAGGTTTACAATACTCATGCATACAGGTCATAGGGAAAAAGCAGGAACCTCCGATCTATCATGACTGGAAGCCTAAGGAAAACCTTGGTAGCAGATGAAGGGTACGTTACACAGAAGAAACTCCCTGAATGCTAAATCTCAGAGATCAGTCCCCTAATCTTGACCATTTGCTTTTGGGTTCTGCGACATGACAGGTTTTGTTTTAATGGTCTTACAAAGTCTAAAAACGGTTAACCAAGTTAATTTATTTCTCAATTAAATATCCCACTCATGGCACATGTATATTTTAATCACATCTAATCAATTAATTCATGATTGTGAAAATTATCATAAACAAACGAAAATGTACAATCGATAAACATGTAATTGATTAATATAAATTGTACACTTTCATCTGGTGATAATAATTTTTAACTTATTAATAAATGCCTAATTAATTTTTCTCTCTCTATTAATATTAATGAAAAGGGCCTATAGTAAATCAGCATATTTCCCAAATGTTGTGACATATAGGACAATTAAACAACACTAGAGTCACATGGCTATTAGACAAAGAATGGCAATTTGCCAACACAAAGAATTCACCTGTTTACCACTTTGGCTTCATTGGTATTAAATATATATACATGTATTTATTAATTAACAGTATTATCAATGTTAGGATGTAACATATGAGCTAGCTAGATAATGGTAGACACAAATATATTTGTAACTTTAAGCAATAAAGTCTATTAATAGCTTTAGAGTCACGCTGTTCGACACTGTTTCCAGAGAGTGCGTAGAATAAAAAAAAAACAACCAACATTAGGAAATTTTCTTTTTGCAATGCATGGTACTGTGAATGATAATTAATATGTCTACTCAAAAACGGTCAGCAAAGGCAACATAGGTATACAGCAAAAGCACGGTTATTCTCTAGAAAATATGGCGCTTAAATAAATGGAACAATAAAGAACTTTCAGAGATAACGTTAACCGTTAGTTCTATATGAAATGATGCCTTAAAAAGATCAACTATCAATAAAAATGCAAGTTATTCATACCACTGTTTTAGGACTTGTTCGATTATTCATGTTTATCCTTTATATTTCAATAGCACATCAAATGTTTTCACATCGCCTGCACAGCTGATATGTCCTTGTCTATGTTTACGTCTTCTATAATTAGATGGATTGTTTACGTCACGATGCAAATTAGCTTTCGGGGTTTTACATCGAAGAAATGTCGAAAAGCTCAAGTGAATACCGATGGTAAAGATCACGACTGCGCGAAAAAAATGTAAACTTACTTTTAATTGGCTTAAATCTGGAGGAGTGACTTACTTTGACCCAATAAGGGTAATCTTTATATACGGTTTACGAAATACTCTTCGAATTTAAGAAATATAGTTTGATTGGTTGAATTTTAGTAAAATAAACCATTCACAACCGTTGTTAGAAACGATAATAAAAGATGGTGCAAATGAGATGAGGAAGTAACTCGTTAGCATTTGATATGCTTTGAGAACTCGTGGTATGGCTGCTATTCGTCAACTTGTAGGAATAGACAAAGATGCAGAATTAATTGAAGCAGCCAAGAATGGAAAATGTGATGTCATCGAGAAGTTGTTGAAAAAATCAACAAGTGGGAGCAGCCTGTTAACCAATCTCAGGTTGGTTGGCTTTCGGTCCGCTTTCACACCTATTAGATATACATTGCATAACATTACAGGATCAAGGTGTCATCCATGTAATAGCATGTTTTTAGTCTTTGCCTAACTCTACTGCTGCATACAATTATGTAAAGAATTAGCTTCTACCATTAAGTACATAAAAACTATTTGTGCATCCCTAAATTTTAGTAATAATCAATGGTATTGCTTCACATCAAATGTATAAAAATTCACATACATAGTCAATCTTTAAGAATGATTAGTTGGTATCTCTGTTTTTAAGATGTGTTTACACAAAAATTGTTGTGTGAATGGTTGTTTTATGTATGTTTTGTGCATTTGAACATATTTGTACACCTCAATAGCTTTTACACAGTATTAATGCTACCATGTTAGGCATGTAGCATAGCTGCAGAACTGAAGCTCCACATAAAATTTGGGCTCATGGTCCATGGTCCCTCAGCTCAAATTTTCCGTGGAGCTATAGTTTGGTTTGATTGATTTGATTGCAATGCCAGATTGCCCAGTTGTTAATTAATAAGCACCTGACTTATAATACAGGGCATACAGGTTCAAATCTTGACCTGGTGTCTTCCATCCCATCACTTTTAAAACTAATAATATGTGCTAAAACTGTTAAAACTATTCAAGAATATTCAAAACCTTTTTCCTAGCTCATTTAAGATGGTATGGGACACATCCATGTTGTGACATTATTCCTATAGAAATAAACAATAAAATCAAGTATATTTTTAGAATTGTTAGGTAACGACGTAGTGCATTAGGTTAGAGCGTACATGAACTACAAATCTGTGAGTTGGAATCCCGCTGGGGATTTTATGATTTTCACCTTTCCAAAAATTTTTAAAATCAATATTTTGATCAAATATTGTAAAATTTGAACTTTGTAAACTTGTGAATGTATTTTGAATATCAGTAGCTTTTAATAATCCATATTAATCTTATTGATATCAACAGATATGTCCCATACCACCTTAATATGATACCATGCAGGCAATTCATTTTCTAAGTCTATCATGATAAGTAAAGCTATAAATTGAAGTATGTTTTTCAAAGTGTAGCATATCAAAATGTGATTGAACTGCATTGATTCTGTAGTTATTGTATATATTGTATATTGTACCTATAGATCTGTACCCAATTACTGTATGACTACAAGAACTCATTGAAGATTTACATACTTCACCATGTGTAAGTCTCTGAAATGTTATATTTTTCTATTTGTAGTAGTCTTCTGAAAGTAAATATCAACTGCGTGGACAGAGAAAAGGACACCCCTCTCCACCATGCTGCTCTGAATGGCCATGTGTAAGTCAGGATCTCAAAATATATGGAGAAGTCAATATTCAAAGTACATGTATAAGCTCAGTGTCAACATATACTGGGGTAGTTATGTAAATGGCATATTCCTTTGCACACATTTCATTATTAAACATCTTTGCACAGCAAAGATATCCAAGTTCAGCGTCAATATATAGTTATGTAAATGGTATATTCCTATGCACACATGTCATTATTAAACATCTTTACACAACAAAGATATTCACATACAACACATTGTAGGTATAGGCATGTGTTAAAATAAAGGTATCCTTACATGACTGTAGGGTGACTACTTGGGATAAAGTCTTAAGATGTAATCTTTCAGTAAAGAATATCTTAAGGGGCATATGAAATTGAAGAATATACTTTAACCAAATCAAATGCATTACATACATCAGTTGATACATACCACACCTGCATTATAAACAGTTTAACATTATAACTTCGGGACAATGTTCACAGGTATCCCAGAGGATTCCTGGCTGTATAGATTGATACAAATTAGAGAAAGTATATAGCTGTTTCAGAATTTTTACAATTGTTAAACTGGTAGATAAATGTGTTTAATAGAGACATCGCTTGTGCAGCCCACATAAGGAAAACATTAGTAAATCAAATAATACAAAATCTCATGAAAAGGAAGAAGACAATCTGACATGTAGTGAAATTTAAAAAAAAAAGTTCTTGGTAAACAGAACACACCAGTATGTGTATATTTTGCGGTCAATCTATCTTGTCAGAGATAAGAAAAAGATTCAAAAATCTGTTTTATTGTTTTAATAAGTCAGGGGCTTTATAGGGTACCTTAATGCTCAACAATTAATGTAAATGAATGCATGCGTTTCCATAAAACAACCGTATACTGTAAATATTCTGCTAGCTATCTTTGTATGATCTAGAACTCTATGCGTTTACCTTGTAACATAACAGTTTGATCAAGATGGGGTTTTTTTCCTTAACATGTTAAAATGCCAATTCAGCCCACTTAAAAAACATTTCAGACCTGAGTAGCTGTGAAGTTATTTTAAAAGTACATCCTCAGTTTTGTCAAATGTCTCCTGTGTAGTATGCATTTATGTATAATACGCACTACCCAAAAATTGGTTATAAAATGCTATAAAAAAACCCACTGTTTCTATATACGCGTACCCAAAAGACGAAATTTTTATTGGAGATTTTAGAAAAGTCACTGATGTGCAATCTTTGATAATGTACCAGAATTCTAAGCTCCTAAAAGTAATTATAACATTTCGTATCTTTACCAATGGTAATATCTTAATAGATAATTAGTTCAATTCTTTGATTATTGTTGTTAAATAAAGTTTGTATGCATGTTCAGAGGCGCCTGACATAATAAATATTTCTTTTTTATAATAAGATGACTCTGTACACTGCTTCATTGGATATTGTTAAACAAACATTGACCATGTGACGAGTATTACTATACATAAGACTTTATGATAGTCTAATGTTTCTTGCTTTGTGTATGACATGTTTTTAGACTCAATCATCATTTTAATATCATTCATCATTATGATGACGTTGACCGTGACTTTGACCTTTAACATTGAACCTTGTTATTCATTTGATCAAAACTGCAGGGCTGAAATCTTGTAGAGCATCTCTCTTGAAGAGGAGTGAAAGAATTGATAATAAATCAGCTTTAAGCAAAATACTGGTTAAACCATCTTGTGGCCTTTAGCTCAAGTTGACAATTCATTTATTTTGCCAGCTATCCACATATTAACCTGTCAAGTGCCTTTTTTGCAGACCAAGGGGTTGTTGTGGTTGATGAGAGAGAGAGAGAGAGAGAGAGAGAGAGAGAGAGAGAGAGAGAGAAAGAGAGAGAGAGAGAGAAAAATACAAAATACTGTTGTAATCACAATGTATTTCAAAATCTGTAAACATGTTAAAGGTACAACAATATCATTATTTAAAGGCAACTGAAGTAGTGCAGTGTCTCAGATAAGTTTATTGATTTACATGTAATTACTCAATATTCATAGTTTTAAAATGTATCGTCTTATATTTGTATTTTGTAATGATGTTTGTTTTATTGAACACTGAAAAAGTACAGATGGAAACTGTAGATAGTTACACTGTGTGCAATTGATTTAAAGGAGGATAAACAATTTTCATCTCACTTGTGTCATAAAAAACTAATTATCATCCGAGAATTGTATTTTAAAAAAAATGTTGAGAAGAGTGCTTTCTTGAAAAGTCCATAAATGTGTATACTTATCACAAATAATGTATTTAGAGTCCTTTCCGTATTACTACATTTACCATAGGTAAATGTCTACAATAAACATGATACAGTATACAGAGTTATTTTCGCCCCGTGTTATTTTCACCCTTCTTCACTTGCAAACTATTTCGCCCTGTCTTCAATTCGCTCAGACAAAGTTGCGTTTAATTGAAGATTGATAATTTTGAAACATCAGAATTTACCAAATCTTAAATTTGCCATTTTCTCTATGCACATTATTTCAGATAAGCATCATATTGTTTCAGATGTTGTAAACATATTACATCTATACTAGGTGTCCTTGAATTGTGACCCTGGCTGCTGCCTACATTCCAGAATCATATGGTTTGGGATAGAACCATACAGTATGATTGATTCTGAATTTTAATACAAACACGCAAAAAAGAGTCCTAACCCCATTAAAATGAAAAAAAAACCCAATTAAATACAGTAATTCATTTATCCGAAATGCAAAATTTAACCTGAGGTTTTGCTTTTAGCGATTCATAAAAAATACTGGACATCTCAAAGAACCATGGTGGTACTGATTAAAACTGACCATGAGCTTCAAGGACTCTTCATTTTCTTCTTATTGATATTTTTCTCCTGAACCAATTAGGAATGGTGTATGTAAAGAAAAATCAATTGTGGAGGAGAGAATTGCATTCTCAGTTCCATCTAGTGATTCCATCTAGGTCCATGCAGGGTAAACTTAACTGAGACACTAAGAAAATAGGCTGGAAATCAATTAGGAAATAAAGCAGTGCTATAGATATGGATATTTTTTTGGGGGAAAAAAGGTTACATTTTAGAGAGAGAGAGAGAGAGAGACCCTATTTTATATCCTTTACTAGATGACGGTTTTGAAAAATCATCCTTATAAGTAGGAATGGGTAAAATATTTGTTAATAATATATGGGCCATTGTATTGATAAAAAAAAGATACCGGTACATGTAAAGATTTGTTGGTGTTTGTTTTATATCCACTGACTGTTGTAGTTATTTATATCTGTTTTGCTTTTGTTTTAGAGGTGCTGTTGAGATTTTACTGAGAGAGAATGCCAATGTTAATGTAGTGGACAGCAGGGGATGTAATCCACTCCATCTAGCGGCCTGGAAGGGTAATGTGGAGATCTGCAGGATTCTCCTCACAAGTCCTCACTCTCAAATCCAGGTCAACATACAGGTAATTTCTCCTCACAAGTCCTCACTCTCAAATCCAGGTCAAAAACATACAGGTAATTTCTCCTCACAAGTCCTCACTCTCAATTCCAGGTCAACATACAGGTAATTTCTCCTCACAAGTCCTCACTCTCAAATCCAGGTCAACATACAGGTTATTTTTCCTCACAAGTCCTCACTCTCAAATCGAAGTCAACATACAGGTAAAATACATGTACCGGGGTATTAATTAATCTACCTGAGAAATGTAGCTTTATTTTAGGTCTTTCTTACAATTAAACAATTTTCAGCAATCAACAAAATTGATAGATTTATGTACATGTAACTAAATTGAAAATGTTTTGAAACAATTTATGTTGAAATTTTCAAGAGAAATTTGAGTGAAACATTTATATAGAGATTTATGATCATCAAAATATGTAATATAGAAAATGGGACAAAGTGGTGTTTTTGAACATTGAAGAACATTATTATATTTGATTTTTATTTTAGTATGATTTAAAGCTTTTTCATTTCTATTCTTGATCAGTCCAAAGTTATTTTAATCCGTCCACCACATGTTCTTGTGATATGTAGCAAGTTTCCCGAAGACCACATTGTGTGCAGGTGTTATAATTATTGGAAACAAATAACACACCATAACATTTTGACCTCGGATGCATTGTTATGAAGGTCTAATCATACTTGTATACATATATAGGTCTGAAGCTGCCTATTGTTTAAATCTAAATTGCCCAGCTGTAATGATATCCTTGTGATGAAAATAAACTTCCCCTTACAGTGGTTAGTCTGTCTAAATGTACAAACACATTCAATGCATCTGTATTTTTGATGTTATTATGGCTCCTCTTACGATATGCCCTCAGAACCTATAGTTATATTTTTTGTGTGATATTTGAATTTATGATTATCAAATGAAGATGATTATCTGTTGAAATGGCGACAGACATCTTGTATATGCATATTTAACAGCAATTGTTTCTTGCCAGCAAGCTTACATAATTAAATTTTTGCATGACGCAGCATACTGTGATTTTATCGTGAATCTTTGAGAACCAATTTTTGTGGATTTAATATAATTATTGCACAAAATCAGAACGTTGATCGAAGAAAGCCGTTTATAATTCAAAATACACTTTCTTTTTTTAAATCGAGCAAAATAATCATAGCATGTGTAAAATATTTTACTTAATCATAAAGTATAATACTCCATGTCTTTCTGACTGTAGAACTGTGATGGAGAGACCCCTCTTCACAGCGCCGCCCAGTACGGATCTACTCCCACCGTGAAAATTCTCCTGGATTTCAACGCAGATCCCACTATCCGGAACCTGAAGGATGAGTCGCCGCTTGACCTGGCCGCCCGCTACGGTCGAGTGGATGTGGTGCAGTGTCTGATGGACAGATGTCCGGACCTGGTGCAGATTCCAATTCTGATCCACTCTCCACTCCATCTGGCCGCAGCGTGCGGACACAGACAGATTGTGGAGATCCTTTTGGACAAGGGATTTGATGTTAACACTACGGTATAGATATACATCACGAGGCTTATGAAATGCATGCATTTAAAATCTTGAAAATTTTTGGTAGGGAATTAGGAGCCTAAATCAAAAATATGATGTTGAAATTTTATAGAGTTGATGATTTGAAATATAGATAAAGTTATTTATGCATTTGCAAGTTAAAAAAAAAGACTGTTGAATAAATGATACCTGAATGTTTTATGTTGAAATGTTACTCATTTCATTTTGTTTAAAAGAAACAATGGCTTTATTTTTATTGTGGATAATGTTTGAATAATATGAAAAGAAAATTTATTAATTAAAAAAATTGTCCATTGCAACACCTGCCCATGCAGTATCAAATCTCAGGCATGTAAAACCCAACGTGATGTCAGGAATAAAATAAAGCATGCGTTCTTTGTGATTGTAGACGGACGAGGGTACTGCACTTCACCTAGCAGCCTTGTACTGTAAAACAGAACTTGTTAAAATTCTTTTAGACAGAGGTTGGTATTAATTTTACATCAAAACTAAAGAATGATACTGAATTTGAAAAAAATTAATCATATTGCTATAAATTCTCATAACAATATAAAACTCGCTGTGTTTCAAAGATGTTGTGTAAAATATTTGAATGTTTACTTTCTAGGTTAATAAAACTTAAATTAGCATTCTATTTCTAATGAAATTTTTTAACTGTTAAAAAAATCATGTGAATGGACAAAAAATAATTATTTGATGTTAATTACCAGCAGGTGTATATAAAAAAGTAAATACAGTAAATTCATTGTATTGAAAATCAATACATATAAGATAAATCACAACAGAGTACAAACTTCTGACCGCATGAAATTCACCATATCAATGCTTTATACTATTGTAAAAAGTTTGACAGCTTGAATTTCACTATATCAGTGTTGTGCTATGTCATAGTTTTGGTGTACTATTGTATAATTAAAAGTTTGTTTAAAGTATTATACAAATATGACTAGTATTTAGTTGCATTCAGCAGATTCAGAAGATTATAAAATTTCTTTTGTTGCTAAATAGGCATTGACTGTTCTCTCAAAAACCGAGATGGGAAAACAGTAATGGAGATTCTGACAGAACAAAAGAACCAGTCGTCCTATAGTGAAGTTATTTCATTGATTACAGGTAAAAGTAACTTGGACAAGGATATTGATAATAAAACTTTGTGAAAATTATCCAATTCTGAGAAAAAAACCATGTGGCACATATGAGAAATCAAGTTCAGGAAATTTGATTTTTCTTACATGTAAGTTCACAAAGGAATTGAAAATGCTGAATATACTGTAGATTCCTAATTAAACGCAAGGAATTATTATCTACGTAAAATCGCGAGGAGCACCCTTGGCGAATTTTAAAATCTCGCCATTATTTTGTGAGAGTTGAGAACTATGAGAAATAAGGATAAAAGTTCTGCGCTCACGATTTTATATTCTCACGATTTGATACAAAACAACAGGATCGCGGAATTAAGTACTCGCGTAATATAAGGAATTTACAGTATAGGAACAAAGTGTTAGAAGGGGAAATCAGGACTGACAGACACATGGTTAATTGTTACATTCTTATACTGCTCCAACAAGTATTTCATTCAAGATATATGACATAAGATATACAATGAACAGATATACTGATTAAGACCACCAGGCCTAATGCCTATCATTCTTATCACCTGACTAGATTATTTACCTCAGACATATACAGTACATGTACTGCTTATCATCAGTGTCTGACAGGTTTTGACTTTCTCTGGATGGAATCAAATTTCCATGATGAATGCTTTCTCTTTTGATTTGTTTTGCTATCATTTTAAGATGTAACAGGAGAACATGCGAAATGCACAGAATATATGTACTGGTAGACAGTGTCTAACATAAACATTCCTTAGTGTAGACGTCTCAGACTCTATAGGTATTAAAAACAAAAACACCGTTTACCGTAAGTCTTGTGCAGGCTTGGGGCAAATTACATTGTAAAGTAATGCATTACATTACCATTACTTCATGAATTTTGGCATTAAATTACCATTACCATTACTTGATTTTCTTGAAGTAATGCATTACATTACCATTACATGAGTAAAGTAATGCATTACCATTACCATTACTTTGTTTTAAAAAAGTAAAGCTCATAAAGAGTTTTTGCAAATGTTTCAATATAAAACACTCTTTAACATATCTACAGGTTCATGCTCAGTATCAGGTTCAAATTCAATGACTATATTCAGGTTGCACAACACTATTAATTTTTACTATATATTCTTACCAAAATTACGCAACTTTAGATACGGGTAGCAAGTTTAAAACAAACTTGTGGGAAAATTCCTCTTTACAACTTTTAAAACAATTGTTCCTAACCAATTTAGTAGCAAAAAACACATGTTTACATCAAAGTTACACATGTGCTTGAAAATCATGTCCGAGCCCTTTTTTAAAAATCTTTTTTAATAATACAAATAAAACATTTTTATCTCAAGAATTATTTCTTTCTTCTTATAAAATAAATTTAGTCAAATTCAATTTCAACTATTCATGTATTCATCACATTTTTTAAAGTGAACATGCATAAATAAGCAATGTAATGCAAAGTAATGCCATGTAATGCCAGCATTACACTAGATTTTGAAAAGTAATGAATTACATTACCATTACTTGTAATGCTAATTTTGTGGCATTACACATTACTAGCATTACTTTGAAAACATGTAATGCATTGCAATGCATTACCATTACATTTAGCATTACCCCAAGCCTGGTCTTGTGTATATTACCTCACTTTTTCTATCCAAAATTAGACCAGAAGTTGGGAAAGGGATGTTATGCATACTAGGTCGTTAAAATATGTAGCCAGTATGGGTGAACTTCATCTTTGGTTTATATGGTAGGACTTAAATATTTAATTTGCAAACTCTCTTTACAGAGCATTTAAACAGGGTTTCACAGCAGGAGAACCAGGAGCCCAGCGTTTATGACACGCTGGTGGAACAACCCACTCGTCCAGTCCCCACCCCCCGACTGTCGCTCTCCCCTGAGCCCGAGGCTAGGGGTTCTGACACCAGTGTCGGGGAAACTGTGTCCGTTCATTACGCAAAGATTGATAAATCCAACACCGATAGCATTCCAGCAAGGTAGTTGACAGTAAAAGCTCTCTCAAGTTTATTTGTTTGTTAGATATATGTAGCAGTGAAATAAAAACCTGTAACATGCATTATTTAAAACTGAACAGCATTTGAAAAAATAATTTGCTACAATGTATACATTGTGTTGTATATATTTTAAACATGAAGGTATTGCACTGTTAAAGATTTTCAGGAAATGAAAAAATGTATTGTATTCATCCTGAAATCCTTACAGTGATGCTAAATAATGTAGTAAGTTTGGTTTTTAAACAATATTTATCATGCTAAAATTATCAGGAATATGAAACAAATTGTGCAGTGTCCTGACTGATGTTTCCTGATTTCTGAATCAATGCATTCAGTACACGCTCTCCAGATTGAATCATTAATGCCAAGTGGAAACGTCAAGGGCAGAGGCAATAAATTGAGGGAAATACTGGTACATGTACAGCAATTTTAATTACCGGTACTAGAGATTTTTTAACAAAAATGCCTGGGTGTCTTTTTTCAGTGGATCAGATGACGATGCTGTATTTGAAAGCACCCCACCCCCTGTCCCCCCGCGACAGTCCACCTTCGATGACGGGGATATCTCACCTGTCCACAGGTAGCACTAGTTCATTTAACTGAACAGTACATGACATCATAGGAGATACATGTACCATTACTAATTCATGAGCTGGACACTTTGGAACAGTACATGATATCATGATATCATATGATACACAATCACATATTTGTTTACCAGGACACTTTGGAGTTATTGAATATCTTGACTCTGATATTCTATGATTAAAAAGAAAGGCAGTCACTATGATACTTTATAAACAACAGAAAAAATATGAGTGGAGATGCTGCTCACGAGAGCCTGGGATAATTCATATTTTGCAAAAATATTGGAACTAACTTCCAATATTACACTCTTACAAAGACACACCCATGAGAATGAACCATTTTAATTAATATGATTTCCAATGTGTTGTTGCTGGTTGTCATTCACATTATAACATAGTCATGTTTGCATTGTGTAATGAAGTAATCCTCCCTGGAAATAATCATGATCCTACTTACATAAACTTACCAGTACTGCGTATTATAACTATGGAGTGTGGAGTGATGGGAAGGAAAAGAACTGGTAGAAATTGATGAAAATTACATTTGATTTGAGGATGTAGTTTGAAGAGAACCCTCCCACCCAAACTCCAACCCCCCCTCCCCCTTGATAAAACACCACCTCAAAACTCAAAGATTGTGTACAGTTTTATGTATCTTATTTTAATCCAAGAGATTTATTGGATAAGCAAATTACAGAATAAAATACATTGAGGTATTGAATGAAACAATGTTGTTCAACCATGTAATGTTACTGTGCTGTCAAATGCTATGATTTTATCATCTATCTGTAACAGGACCATCCAAGAGGTCAAGCAGGAGAGAGACTCGATGGCATTCCAGAACATCCAACCATTCCAGCCCCCCTTCCATCATCAGGCACCCACCAACACACCGGTCTCCAGACCCATGCCGACCCGCCGGAACGGTAACAGTCGACAGACTGAATCCCTGTATGACCCACCCATGCAGCTGCCCCCGAAGATGTGGAGGGGGGCCGCCAGCACCCAGAACTTGAGTCTGGAGGACACGCCCCCCTCTCCCTGTGAGACTGGAAGACAGCAGCAGGGTATACTCAGATGCCAAAGTATCTTTATATTTGCTAAGATATATATCAAAATGTTTATATTTCCATTCACATTTCACAGTTTCTAATTTTAAAGTTTCTTTTGAGAGCAAGATGCATCTGAGTGAGACTGCCTATAGTCTTAGTTTATCCATGTACATGTATATGTCCTACCTGTAGTTAATTCTGTATTCTCGCTTTTACCTATGCTGATAATGCTTTTAAGCTTGATTAACACCCCATGGTTATTTAAAGAATGAATGAAAATCACTAAGCATTCATTATAATTAATATATCAATTTAGAAATTGAATGAAAATTGATTATATCAATAATTTTAGCATCACTCAGCATTCGAACTCTTTCTAAAACTTAAAATAAAATGAAGTTATTGATATCTTTTTTTAATAATCTCAATCAATAAATATGTGAGAGATATAATACAAAACACAAAACGCTAACTATGTACACAGTTTGAAGGAGGACACATTTCCTTCTACAATACAGGAAACAAAGCTCTATAGGCTTCTCAGTCATTACACCGGCCTACCAAGAGCTCACTCACCCTTCCTTTCCTAATGTTCTTCTCATTTGGAAATTCTATCAAATACCGGTACTCTCAAATTTCAAAAAATAAACTACTCTTGACAATTAGCCTCTTATCCATCTTCTAGTCAACTTATTACTTTTAAAAGAATAAGCTTTATATTCGTACTGAATTAAAGTCGTATTAGAAAATATTTGATTATGTTTTATAGTTTGTTAAAAATTCAAAATGATAGAGAAATCTTCATTCTTTTAATTTCTAATTTTCTAAAAGCATCTGTCATTGTTCCCCATTGTTTCCATTAAATATTCAATGAACATTAAGGTCTGTTGAACAATTTTTTGTTTGAACCTTTATTACTGACCCTCTTTGACTTCCTTGGATCATGCAATCAGCTGAATTTTTAAACTGCATCATTTTAGTATAATTGAAAATAATTATTATTTTATAACTTCAAATGATTTCATGCTGACTTGCTCAGAAAGGATTATAAAAACCAGTAAGGTGTGCAGGGTCAGATTCGGATACCGTTGCACAGGTTAAGGTTGTGGCCCACTTACCTCCTGTATAATTCTTACTTTATGATTTAGTGATATGACATGGAGTAAAAGTTTGCATATGAAATTTTGAATTTGCTCATAAATTTTAATAAAAACAAAATAGTCATACTTTGGTATTGAGAACATTGATATGTTATAATTACCATGAAAATGTCAAAGAGATTTGAGGTCTTGACGAGTATTTCTATGCAAATTGAATGTGATTTTTCCATGGAAAAGTTGATTTCAGTGGATCTGAACTTGTCATTGTCATTCAATTGTCATTCTTAAGATCAGTGCAGATCCCCAGACAAATTTGATCTCCTCTGTTTTCTTTTTCTGCCTATCATATTTCTGATGTATAATTTTAAGCTTGAACCCTTGAATAAATATATCTTGATCACAGTAAGTTCAAAATGCCTAGGTTTTGATAATTATGTGAAGAATATTACACTGTATGTTATGAATATACACATACCCACCCCTATAACTTTAAATGTATTCTAATGATGTTTACATTGTTTAAATTTTGTAGGAAAATATTTTGAAATGTCAACAAATTCCCCTGTGTCAAGTCCAAAGGTGAGAGATTACTGGTATATAATGAAAGGTTTATTTATGGACATAGCAATTTCAAATTTCAGTCAAAGAGGAACACAACTCAAAGAGTGTTTCAGGTTTTTTTTAAACATATAAGGCTGTACAAAGTTAATTCTATGTTTCACATCACCCACCAAATCGAAACTTATCTTTCTAAAGATTGGAGTTTTTTTTGGTTTTTTTTTAGTTGCAAAGTAAAACGAAACTGATGGAATGATATTTAAAAATTGAATTGATCAATAATACTTAACTTTAAAACAAAGAACAGAATTTTGTCTCATGGGTGTGGATGGGTTTATAGATCTTAATGTGCTGCATCTTGTTTATTTTTACAACCTGCCCGAAAAAAGATGTGCGGATCCTAGCTGCTATAAATGAATGCAGAAAACTTCTGTTTTTAGATACTGAATCAGAATGCAAATATTAATAATCTCAATGCTTTTACCTTCACAGGCTGTAAGACCAGTAAAACCTCAAAGAAAAAAGAAAGCATTAAGCCCTGTACCAAAACGAAGTAATCTATCAAACAAAATCACTGACACAAAAAATGAAAGCACTGAAACTAGAGATGGCAGCCAACCAGTGAACAGTCAAACTGACCACGTTAGTGCAAAACCAGCAGAAAATGATGTCACTTCCTGTCCCACAAAAACCAAAGGTCAAGATGCCACTATTGCTCCAAATGATCCCTCACCTTGTGCTAAAACCAAAGACCATTCAAAAGAGGAGGGAGACTTAGAACCAACAGAATATGAAGTAATGGCCAAAGTAAAACACCCAGATGAAGAAGACCAAGTTTTTTCAAAGCAACAAAGCAAAAGTCATTCTTCTGACAAAATAGATGTTACAGACACTTACCAAATTTCTTCGCGTACTGACAGATGGAACTCCTTGGACAGACAGGATGTGATTGACACTTATAAACTGGCTGGTGAAATAACAAAATTCAGGGAGGGGGAAAGCTTACCGACCCCCTGTCAGCCTGGGATACTAGATGAAGATGAAGACCAGTCGGAAGAGTCTAGTGTTCCTGGGAAAAGTGGAAAAAACAAGTATGGTGAACTTATTCCTGAGGAAGCTGCAGTAGAGTATGAAAACAATAATTCTGTAGTTTCTGCATTTGGAGGAGAGAAAGAAAAAAAGGAGGTGGAAGAGACTTCCTATGAAAATAACGCCTCAGTTGCTAAGGGAAAATTTTCTGTCAGATGTTCTGAAGGATTCATACCAACAAGAGATTCCAAAGGATTTTCTCCAGTCAGAGAATCAAAAGAATTGGACACAACCAAAATGGATGCGGCATCCAATGAGACGGAAGAAAACCCTTATGATGCTACCCTGTTTCTGCAGTCTAAACCAGTTTCCAAAGCTGAGAACATTCCACATGCTCAATGCGAACCAAAAGGTGACATTCCAAAGACTGAAATTAAACCGAACAAAGGTACCAATATAGAAATTACCAAAACCTCACTTGCAGGTAGTGTGACCAACTGTGATAAAAACTCTAACATTCCAAGTGAATCAAAAGAAAAAGATGTGATAAATGTTGAACCCAAAAGCCCTTCTAAAAAGGGGGAACTTCCAAAGAAACCCTCTATCAGAAAACTAGCAGAAAAGAGTTCTCCCTCTGGTGAGAAAATTCCAGACCTTCCAAAAAGACCCAAACCCCCACTTGTCCCAAAACCTGTTCTAAAACAAATGGTTAGTGCTACAAAGAGAGATAACTGTGATGTACCTGTCTGTGATAACAGTGGCGGTGGGGTGTATGTGACTCTCAAAGGCCCCACCCCGTGCAGTGTGAAGGACGGAAAGTTGGAGAGGTTGTCGAATGGGGTTAGTGAGTCTGCAAGGACCAAAGAACAAGGTAGTTAATCCCTCTGCTGGTATTTTGCATTTGTTCAGAATATGGCAACTTGATGTACTGTGTATTTTTGATTGTCAATGAAATGGATTGAATTATTACCTAGTTCTAATAGGAATATCTAATCAAAGAATGAATGCTAGGTTCAGTTTATATTGACATAAACTGCAGAGTTTTAAGAAAAGTGTAAATTTTTGTATTCCAGTTTATACATGTAACAAGAATAGATTAAAGTGCTTTTTTTTAAGTTCATTCCTTGAAATTTGATTTGCAATCTTTAAAATGTCAAATGTTTTGAAAAATTAAAACATTCAGCCAATGAAATTTTAGTTCACATAAAGAGCTTATAAATATGTAAAGAAATACACTGTACATTTTTTTTATATTGTAATACAATTGGTCATTTAAAATTTGTACAAAAACTTTTTTTTCCTTCATAGCTACCAAGCCACCTGGGTCTTTACAGTTTGATAAGACTAAACATAAGGAAGGGATCCCTTTAACCCCCACGGGCTATACCCAGCCCCCCACACCTGATTTCCCTCCCCCCTCACCGCATACAGCCATTCTAGGCATTGAAGAGAGAATGGCCATTATTGATGTAAGTTTTTTTTTAACAACTGTTTTTATCACCCCAGAACATGTAGAAGTATTCTTATAGCCGAGGTTGGGGAGCCTTGGAATCTATAAGTTGACATTATATATAATGAATAAATTTTGATACAGGGTATTTTTACAAATAGCATTATTGATGTAAGTTAATAATTTAGAGTATGTATATCTTAAAGATGTGAAAATGACATTTTATTTTTTCTTGATCCGTTCAAATTTTGAAAACTTTTGCTCATGAACAATGATGTTTGAAACATCATGTTAAACTTGAATACTGAGAAAAACAAAGATCGTTGTAACCAAATGACTATGGAAGTAGGCAATTATCTGAAACCACAATTAGTGAAATTTTATGAAGGTATCAAGCATGTATCTGCACTCAAACTTGTAACAAATATAAATACATCTTGTAAAAAGACAATTTTATGTATCTTCCAATTAAATTCAGAGTGAGATCATTGATATTTAAAGGAGAGGAAATATTATTTAAAGGATTTTTTTCCTGTAATGTTCCGCCTATATTGAATCAGCAACATCTGCAATGAAAAAAAATATTATTAGGCAGAACAAAAGATTGAAGAGTTTTCAAAAATGTTTTACCTTTTGACCAGTGGAATGTAGATCATTTAGAATTCTTTGATGGCTAATAATTGGCACATTAATAGTCTACCTGTAGAAATACATGCCTGGTTTGGTTAGTTTTTACCTGCAGTTTAATTATATCTAAAATCATTAAATGTGAGCTTGACTTTCAAGTGCTTGTTAAAGCTTAAAATGTATGTTTTTTGGCACAAAATATTTTCTTTTTGAGTCTTATGTAACCTTGGAAATTTTTAATCCACATACAACTTTCTTCTTTATTGTTACCATGCACATCCAAACTTTCTTTGGTTTAATTGAAACTCAAAATTACTAGGTATGTTTTAAAATCCTTCATGTATTTGACATTTGGCAGTAGATTCTTGTGACGTTGTATATTGTGTATTAATGGAGACTGTGTAATTTACTCGTTAGTGTTAATGATCAGTAGGTGCTGGTTTGAATACTGTAATTAACAGGGGGCTTTTAATCTCACAAATTGTGGCCCTGGAATAAGTACCTTTAAACTTCTTCCAGATTCCTAGCACTCTCAACTCAATGGTTCATTGATTAATTCAAGATTTCCTTATAACCTTTGTTCATTAATTGTGAGCAAGTTTTAATGTAAGAACCTGTAAATATGTTTACAACCAGCAGGTATATGTAGAAATTCCTTTCTTGTTTAGCAGTATCCATCAGACATTATATTTGTTTCATCTTTGCTCACTATGATAGCCAAGAAGATGGGTAAGCTGGTGTACCTTATGTATAGGCCACTAACATGTATTTGTTTTACATTAAATTATGATAATTATATGCTGTGTAATATCCTTATTAATACTTGAAAACTATGCTATAATAACCTTTTGTTTTTGTTGTTTTTGTTTTAAAAGTATTTCAAGAATAATAATATTGTTCAGTAAAGAGGAGCACATAATCAAACTATAGTACATATAAACGTTCTGAAGACCGTCCTCTGACCATAACCATGTGTTCTAGTGTAATAAGTGTATTTGGTGAAAGTCCCCCACCCCACCCCATATAACTTTGATTGCATGAAAAATAAAATTTGTAACAAGCTTCAGAAAATATTTATGAAAACAAAACTAGAATAAGGGCTCATAGCTTACTTTTAATCGTACATTGTACGACATCAATACTCTGCATATTATCTCTGATTTAGGCATGAAAAGCAAACATGGCAATAACTTATCGTTTTATTGAGTAATCTCCCTTTGCATCTCCCTGATGTAATCTGCTTGCACTCCTAGTTTATAATCAAGGTTAATTATGACAATTAGTATTAAAAATGTTAATTTTTGTTCTGAGATAGGTTAATAATACATGTAGGTATGTGAGTTGGTATTGGAATTGAAGTCATTATTTTGAATAGTTATTCAGGAGAGACATATATCACTAGACTTGTTTGCACCACTACCTGGTTGTTCACAGATAAGTTTGTCCTTTGACTCTTTATATGAACGTGCATTTAAACAACAACCACCTACATGTACTACATATGATATGATGTCTAGGTCATTTATAATGTAAGGAGTGCATACAATGTATGTATTAACTTAGATAGAATACAACTTTTGACTTTAGACAGGCGCTTGGTATGAATATATAAATTTACAGGTAATGTACCATCCAGTATGTGGTGTATGTACCGTATTTTGATGAAATTCTATCTGTTCGGATATTGTGAAGCTTTCTGTCAGTGATAATTTGTCCTCTCTAAAGCCTTTGTGTAGAAGTGATGACATACTTCCTGTCAGTTGATTAAGAAGTAAGATATTTTAAGAGGACCTAGGATTTTTGGAAGTGCTTGACTTTACATGTAGTAACAGTGAATTAATGCATTTATAGTCTGGATCTTACATATTGTTACAGAACAAGAGGTCTTCTAAAGACATGGAAACTATAACAGAGGACAACATGATGACCGGGTCACAGGGTAAAGGTCAAGGCCATGCTGCTGATACCCAGAATTCCAGAGCACCTGCAGGCAAGGTGATGGATGAGCCAGAAGAACCAGTTGTATTGAGAAGATCTTCCACGAGGGGGAGCAGTACCAGCCTGGATGACATTGTGACGGATGACAAGCTTGGCCCTTTTGCAGGTCAGTCTTAAGAATTTTCAAAGGTATAATCTGCATATATATACATGTAAATGTATTAGTTAATTGATTTACTATTAAAAGGAATCATTAGTGTATGCAGTGCAAGAGAAGTGCAAAGATGATATGATTATATTTTGTTCATGGTATGAACAGGAAAAAGTATCATCAGCTTACCTTGGATAAATATTCTTTAATTTATATTTACCAGTAAGATGTAAGAACTCTGCTGCTGAAAGCTTATGGAACTTGAAATAATAAATAGTAATTGATGTAATATTTTGAGAGCAAAATGTGTGAAGCGTAATCAGTGTATGGTTAAACAATCTTTAACAGGTGTTGATCATTACTGTTTCCTCTAAATCAATATTCATTTTAAAATTTAAAATTAAATTTGATGAAAACTTGAAATTAGGTTTATTAATTAACAGATGTACAAAGCTGTCACGGATAGAAAATTGCATATATTTTGGTATAGGATATATTACATGTACATGTACTTTGGTTTCATCAATATTCATTGAATACCAATTTTCGTGGATTTCGTTGTTAAGTTGATCCACGAATTTAAATGTTCATTGAAGTTCAATTTCAACTAACTTTTTGTATTGATAGGATCATTGGCCACGAAATTACGTATCCTTGAAACTGTGGTTTTCCGAAAATCCAGGAAAATTGATACCCACGAAAATTAATGAAACCACAGTATTCTTATTTGCTAAATTGTTTTTCCCTAATTGGTTAATACAACCTTGTTTAATCTTAAGTGAATATGTTGATTTTGATCAAACATTGTTATTTCTAATGATATATACACCATTCAAAAACAATTTTAAGTTTTAAGAGATTTTTACACGGGAAAAGTAAAAATTTGAATCTCTATGAAAATCATAGTTGAATACAGGAACTCTTTGGTTGATTACATGTACAAACCCTTTATTTTTTTGTCACTCTTTTTATTATGCTACAAATCATCCTCTTTTTCACTGTTTTCAAGAAAGTGTTATACTATGTACAGCTTTGAGATGGGTAGCCATTTTGATTTGGTTGTTGTCATTGACAACTGATTTGCTTCTTTAGCAAGCTCTCTTACCCAGGACCATGCTGACTGTAAGTCTTCCTTAGCACTTGTCTCCACCATAACTCTCAGTTTTGTTATCTTAAGTTTTGACTTGTCTCCACCATAACTCTCAGTTTTGTTATCTTCAGTTTTGATTAGATGAATGTTGTTCAATGAATGGATTTTTTTCTTCTCTCTTTCTAGGCATTGTAATTTTCTGTATATCATTTGTTATTTCTGTTCAATAATTGAAACTTAATATTACTTTGGTTTGTGAGTCCGCTATATGTGATATGTATGATAAATACCTGTATCAGAGGCAATGCATGAGTACGGTGTGTAATCTTTGAACCAACATAGTTTTTCAAATGGTGAAAGTTTCTGTGTTGTGCAAGTTTATTTTTTTTAATTTTGAATTACCCGTATTTACAGATGCTGAAAGTGAAAGATGAGAATGTTGATTTACCCATAAAGAGCTAGTTTTCAAGGAGTGTTATTGTAGTGTTAAAAAGATTATGGATCAGGCTTCTGAAAATACATTAGAGACTTTATATAAATCCCAGCTATAAAGCTTACCCACAGAAGCGTAATGGCTCTACTTTTCAATGCAATATGAGTTACACTAAAAGAAACCTCTTCAAAAAGTATTAGGCAGCAGAGACCCGGCCTTCACTTGTATGTAGCTCAATAAAATTGAATCATCTTTTCCACTGACCTCGCCGTTCATATGAATCATATGAAACTCGCTAATACTGATGTATGGTAATAGCTAGAACATGGAGATTGCCAAGTTGCTATGACTTTATTAAGAATATTGATTGTTTTTGAAGAGGATTCTGCAATACCATATGGTGAAAACGGACTAAATGATTCATTTTCTTTGAAATGTTGATCAATATAGGGACTGTGAACCAAGATCCTGCAGCTAATTTGAGTTTTTCTGTTGAATTGCCCATATTTGCTATCTGCTACTTAGGAGGGGTAAAGTAAATTTACATAATGCGTCAATATATCCAAGGTATTTTCTCTCTTGCATCCCAATGCCAATATTCTCTCAGCCAAATGCCATTCTTACATGACTGAGTTTGTGTCAGAAAATTAATAATTATTATGATGTTGTCTGTAAGCTTGGAGTGTAAACTTATACTGTAATCTTTCTTTTTTCTTGAGTTTCTTTACTGTAGCCTGTGTGTGCGTCTCTTTCTCCCTTACCATACTATATAATTTCTTGGTATTTGTCTGTCTGGTCAGGTTAGAATAAGAAATACATGTTGAAGTAAATATGCTTATAGGTGTACATTTTAGTACATGTACATGTATATGTATTTACTTTGCCAAAATTTATACTATACATGTATATATTATATATGTAATGCACCTTTTAACATTCTCACAGAAGTTGTTAATTTTGGTTTTAATTTACTGCAAGCAAATTACAAATGATGATGACTATATGAATTAATTCTAAGAAGAAAAAGAATTATTGCCATCGGAAGTCATTAATCAGTTATGGGATATCCATCAATTGTTGTAAAATCCTAACTGCTAGAAATCTTCAATGACCTTGGTAGTGAATTTAAAGGATTCTGAATAAACAACTTTCTCATTAGTCTGCCTGAGCTAATTAAAAATTCTAGCTGAGTTGACCCCCATTTTTATTACAGATTTGATCTTTTGATCTTTACTAATGGCTGTTGCAGTGTTGTGACCCTATGTGATTGTGAATATCATTAAAGTTAAGCAGCAGTTATGTAATCGGCTGCAGATGTTGCTTGTAAAAGGGGTAGAGAGCTAACTAAACAATTTGCTTTGGCAGATAAGAGAGAGGCCTTTTAATGAAGAGAAACCAAGAGAAATTAAGCAGAAAATAGAAAACTTGCATGTAGTCAAGATACACATATTGCTGTGTAATGCAGTTGCCTTATTGTCAACATCAGCTGGTTTTTTTGTGTTCTTTACAAGTTATGTTTGGAAACAAAAGTAAATCTAATTGATGCGTTGCAGATGCTCCTGCGGTGTTGCACTTGCTGTAGCAGATCGTTCATGGAGCCACTGATTTACTTAGCTTTAAAGTCAATCAGTTTTGTGTATAAGAAGTGATTAATTAAAAACTACAATATCTTACATTCCACATTTATTTTGCATGTAAAATGTGTGGAAAGCTATGGCAGTTATAGCACTATAGCACACACAGGGTACTGAAAGGTTAAAATGTTGAGTTTTATTATGATGTCACAAACATTGAGTGCTGCTTGAGTGCAATGTCACAAGCAAAAATCAAAGCTCACACTTGTGGCTGTTATGGTGGCTCTTCCATTAATTTGGACTTACCTTTAGGCTAATGTGCAGTTTGATAATTTGTCTGCACGGCCTGGTGTGTTAAAGGACCTACGATATCCCAAAATAAGGATTTAATGTTTAATTAATTGATCTTCATATTTACTGCTAAACAATCGAAAGCTGAGATTCTTTGAGGCTTGGTGTAAAATGCTGACTCTGGACCCTCCACTGTGGAGAGTCAGCTAGGCCGGGGTGCAGGGGGTGGAGCCTTTCAGTAGAAATTAGGACATTATTGCTAAGTCCATTTCTCATATTTAGTGCTGTGACCACACTTTAAATCTCTCACGTGATCTCGATGCTGACGCATACTGATGGAGAATTTAAAAATTAAACGATACTTACAAAGTAGAAGTTTGATTGTAATTCTCCGAAGTATGCGTCAGTATTAGAGATCAGGTGCCACACCGCACCCACCCTGTATTGAGAGTCTCGGTTTGTGGTCTCAGCACCTTTTAAGATTGAATTCTGGGAATAGCTTTGCAATCTCACCTGATCTCTAATACTGACGCATACTTCGGAGAATTACAATCAAACTTCTACTTTGTAAGTATCGTTTAATTTTTAAATTTTACACACAGCACACTTTGGGTAATCTCTTTCTCTGTCATATCCTGAATGTATTCTTTCTACTTGATCCAGGTCCCTAGATTGATATTTCTGATTACTCAATGTATTAATGTTTCTAAATGTGAAGGAAAGATTAGCATTTAGACTTCAATTAGTCTAAATCAATTAAAGCTCAACTTTTCCCAATTTTTTGCATTAAATATAGATGGCATTGTTCTACATTTAAAGACTTACAGATATACTATAGTCAAGGTTTTATGAATGCATTTGCATGGAGCTTACATAAAGTTGTCAATTATCCATATGTGTACAACGAGGAAGTTTGGGCTTTGGGTGATCTAGCTCCAGGGTTACATGTATGCTTAATTATAAAGACTTTTTTCTCTAGATTCTGTAGAAACAGACTTCCTTTAAGGATCCATACATGCAAATTCAACTGCAGTTCATGTACTACATGTATAGTCATAGGCTAAGGTTCTTATGAATAGATCAGCAAAGTAATAAAGGGATATATAGATTAGAGCATTGTACAATATTAAGTGCCATAAACACATGTTTGAGCTCATACAGTTCTCCTCATTTGAGTCTATAATAGCGTTGTTTTTCACAGTATTAAGTTCAGACACAATTACAGTCCACCCATCTTCCATGGTAAAATAAGGTCACTTTGTATTGGTACCCCCCCCCCCCCCTCCCAGGGCACCAGATTACCCACAGCACCTTCCATTAGTTTGTGTTTCTTGTTTTATCATCACTGCCTTCTTAAGGTCTTATATTGATTGACCTATTGCGATAAAGTTTTATAATCGGCCATAACAGGAAGAAGGTCAGCCTACACCTTCAGTAGGTTAGGTCTTACTGGGAAGCCCTTGATACGTCGACCAATTGACAACCAATATTGACAAGTTATTACTATAGATTGACACATTCTTGTTTGGATCAGTATACCAAGTGTCCACTGGTTTTAATCAGGAGACTTTGAGCCTTATTGACAGCAAAGTTGTTGGGTATTAGACTGTGGTTGATCCAAAGATTTCTCTTGTTTGATTTTGCACAGATAAACACACCTAAGGTTTGTTACTTTATTTAAGTTTTGATTCTTGGAGATTTTTTTTAGAAAATTCTGCTTAATTCTGTAATTATATGTTTGTGTGGGTACTTGTACATGTGCATTTTTGAAAAATGCAAGAAATCCTGAAGCAATTTTGATCGAGTTGGAAGCCTACGTAAGGATACACATGAAAATCAGACAGACAGACAGTTTATGAGACCCACAGAGCCTGTTGCACATTAATTTATTTACTTAAACTTTCTTTTAAACAGGTTCTGTTCATTCTTATTACTAAATGTACCACTTCTAGGTTATGTAGAATAAACAATCTCGGGTGAGGGAAAAAAATTGCTGAGATTCCTAAGATTTCATGGGATGTGTACAGATTATAACAGATATAGATTCAAAAAACATTGCATTAATTAATTTAATAATGCATAGCATTCAGACGAAATCATTTAGCTTCAGACAGGTGTCAAACGGAGTAATAATCCAGCATAATCCAATTAGGGTATTAATGTCCTTTGAAGAGATTTTAAAGAACTTGTAAATGTAAACAGAAGGGCACTTGATATGTGTAGGGAATGTTATGACTAGGGTATAAAGTCGCTCTGAATAAAGCTCATTCAGCAAGTTTAGATGCCCTGACACAATTCCCTGCATTGAAAATCATCGAAAGTAATGAATGCTTTCAAAGGGGGAATTGAAAGTAAATAGTGTGTCTATGTATCAAATGGGAAACGAGTTTTACAAAATTGTGGAATTGATTGCATTTACTGTGTTGTGGCAGGGACTGTACGAGGTAAGCATGGTAAGGTCGAATGAATAATTACATGTGAAATTGAGTTCTAGCTCACAAAGGCATTCAATTTGCCGAGTGGAATTTTGAACAATTGATACATAATATCAGTGTACTCAGAATTTAAACCTGAACAAAAGCTGTGTGACTGCATTGGTCCGATGTTGAATGTCTTATTATCAAAATTAAAACAGAGTTTCTCTTGAATTTGCAATGCAAAATGAGCAGGATCTTAATGGAGTCACAAAAATGGTAAATTTAATATTTGATGCAATTAATGATTCAGTGTTTTACCAGTAATGGTTTGTTTTCGTTTTGCACCATTTCATTTGTTTAGACAAATAGACTGCATTATATCTTTTGTGAATTAATGCAGAAGTTTGTGCCTGCAATAGATTGATTTCAGTTTAGATTAGGCACAGAAATTTGGCTTTATTGAAATTAATATTTGATAACAGAACTCCAATTCTTCCAAGGGAAGATAATATGAAATTTGTGAAGTATCAAGAGAATATCCAGACATGGTTGTTTGAGTTGATGAATTCATTTCTGTTTGCTTTGCTGGTAAAGTGACTTAACTTCAACATTTGACAATTGAATCATATGTGTAAATACTGTGGGTATTGAACATTTAAAAAAAAAATTTCAGATTCCAAAATATGCTACTCATTACAATGTCTGAATTACTAATACTTGTGTTCGTGATTTTTGCTAAGTCATTCTGAGCTTGTAAATCTTTTTGAGTACACGTGTGGTAGCTGCATGCATGATTTTGTGTATATATATTTTGATTGGCGATATACTGTGAAATCTTTGAGCAAGTGCAAGGTACAAGCTGTCTTCTTTTCTTCAAGTGATCAAACCCAGGAAATGTGGCTAGACATTAGAATGTAGAAAATTAGTAAAAGTCTTCCTTCCTACAAATCCCTGGAGTTCTTGAGCCTGATTAACTGATTTGTGATTGCCTGGCCATTTAATGAGGGGGGAGAGCCATTGTGAGTCGACTGAAGTGTTAGTAGTAACAGTGGTCTGTAGTGATTTGTATTTGTTATAGGGGGTCTTTAACAAAGAGTGGAGTCAATAGTGAGATAAGTCACCAGACAGATAGAACAAGTGTCCTACATTGTTGTTTTGGAGGATTAGATCAGTGGAGTGCCCTCTAGTGGTGTATTGCTGATTGGGGTCTTTGTGAGGATTGTTGTTGCAGGACTTGTGTGGTTGGAGTACCTGGTACTTACAGTGTGTATAATGACATTACAGTGCTGTTCTGAGTACATTGCTACAAAAGAGCATGCAGCAACACTATAAGAAGCAAAAGTCTGCAATTGTTTATTGATACATGTTTTGACTTGGAAAGTGAAATTGGAAAATAATTGGAGCCGCAAGTCTTCAAGTCCTCGCTGATCAACAAAGAGCGCATGTAAGATACTTTTGATTTTATATTACCAGTACACCAAATAATTACACCTTTGTTTATTTCAAAACAGCTGGCTTAATTTTACTCAATAGACATCAAGTTGTGCTGGTCATACCTGGGTAGGTGTTGAAGTTTTCTAAGTTGGTTGCAGTCAATGATATTTGTGGTGAACAAAAGGATGTAATTACAAAGACATAAAATTTTAATGAGTTTATGCTGCAGTCATTATGGGGTGGTTGTCTGAAAGTGAGAAGAGAGGAATGGTTTTCTTCAGTGAGTGGTAGACAGTGAATGCATTGACAGATCTTATAGAGCAGGTGTGAACTGTAGCAATATCAATGAACACTGCTGAAAGACTCCCCTGTTATTTATGTGCAGGCCAGCTTGAAGGATTAGAAGAGTTGGGATAGAGGGAATTATAATCCGTGTGAAGTTAGTGATTGCAGCCTGTAGGTAAGGTGGGAGAGGCTGTCGTTTACATAGGGAATGTTGGCTGACGATCAGTAGTATTATGACGGAGTTTGGCCTCCAGAAACATTACACAGGATAGGACAAATTGTTTGGTTGGTTTTGAGTTTTGAAATTTTGTCCATTTTGCTTCTGCTGTTTTAGAAAAGATGGTTTTCATTGATATTCCTGACATTTTTCTTTAACATCTTTTTATTAAACTTTTCTCTGCACTTATTGATTTTTTTCACATTTTAAGGATGCAAATAAATTATATGGATAAAGTATAGGATAATTGAACATATTGTTGACTATGTTAAGCCATCATGATGTAATAATTACTGCGAGGTTATCGAAAGTGTTTAGAGGAAGAGACCTTGACCTACATTTTCATCTTACAATAGAAGTATTAGTGCCATTCCTGGCAAGTACGCCCCACTTCAAACATAAATTAAAGTTACAAAATTAAAAAAAATTAAACACAAGTGATATACACAAAAACTTCCACTTTGGGGGTTATATATGGACCAATTTAAGGACATGTATATATATTTTAGCATCATGAATTAAATCCTTTAAGTATATAGGGAAATCACTCTTAATGCAACAAATTAATTTGTCAACATTGAATGAAAATACAACATGTAAAATATGTACACAATTGTAGCTTATACCATATTAAATTGTCTGCCTGTTTACTGTATATAATAAGTGATTGACCTTTCATTTTTCTACGAAAAATTTATAAATGATATATTTTTTTTACAATTACTGATTTGTTGATCATTAAATGTTGCATGCTGCAGAATGATGGCTCACACATGTCAACTAACCAATTAATTTTTGCCATTTTACTAGATCTTATAAATGAAAGTAATTGATGTAATTAATTGGTACATTTGGTATGATTATGCACTAAAAGGAGGCCAGAATGCCCTTAAAGTTCAGCTTAAAATTTAATATATTTAGTTTTTTGTGTTAATCTTTTAAGCTGACTATATGGAATTACAGTTTATCAAGTTAAAAATAAAAAAGGCACTGCAGGACTCGCTCCTCAGTCACAAGTAATATGATACATGTACTAGAAAGTCAAATTAAACTTGAGCAACTAAATGTATATTCTGATATCGAATGGAAATGGGAGAAACCATTTTATTAAATTTTCTCGGTAATATAAAGAGGGTTTTGTGCATCAGAGTTTTACAAATATGAAGTACCTCAAGCATGTTACATAATTTTTATAAAAATGTTATAAAGATGAAAGTAGACAACCAGAGAGCATTGCATTAAGCTGTAATTAAATGGGGAGGGGTGGGGGGGGACATTTAGATATAAACATTAAAGTTATACAATATCATTACACACACATGCATAAACGTCAATGGACTGAGTGTGTATCTTGGCCACAGGAAGTAATGGCTGGTAATGATTCCTGGTTATATGAGCCTTATCCTGAATAGTGTGTAATAGCGGGTGATGTAAGGACAGTGATTATAATAGTCCCAGTACGCAGGGAGTTATAGCCATCCACAAACACCAAAACATCCCAGTTAGGCTGAACAAAGCAAAATCATTTGTCAATTGTTGTGCAAGGATTATACACACAATGAAAGGAAAATATTGTGTTTTTGGTGCATTGAATCACAGATAGTGACTTTCAATTGACGGGCTCCGACTTCCTATTTGTGTTTGATGAGGTCAACTCTTCTTTCCTGAGTTTCCCCCCACCGGATATTTCAGCATTAATAACATGAGAGAGGAAGAGAAGGGGAGAGAAGGATAGGAGATGTACGCTGTGCTGTAGCTGCCCCATTCAGTATTTTGACTGCAGGCTGATTGGCACGGTTTACTTTCCTTGATTTAATCAGGGTTGTCTCAGTGTTTGTTTCTGTGTCAGCATCCTTTTATTTATTAGGAGAGCCTAATCGTTCCAGAGTAAACATTTTGTCTCTGTGAACCAAGAAAGAGACCCTATTTTAACTATTGGGATTTATCTGGGAACTTTTCTTTCTGTTTTTTTGTGTGTGTGTGCAGACCATTCAAACATTTTGGGAAGGAATTTATTGATTTACAGTAAAGAGGTAATTATGGGATGCTGTATATTTAATCCATCAAATATTTTATATGTGATCTCTATAAAGATTAGATTGATTTTTCAGGCTTTCGTCAAAAAGGGGAGAGTCAGTTTTGATTTTATTCATACAGAAAACTATCCTATGTATGCACAATAAATCTATATGATAGCCTTTTAATGTCAGCATCAGGCCAGTTTTTGCCAGATACCGAACATTTTTTATCATTTTTGATAGCTCTATAATGGACAAAAACCCAGATAGAATGCAGGCATTGGTGGGAGGAAAACTTTTTCCTGTGCTTGAAACAACACACAGAATGATGTTCAGGCTTTGAGATGTTTCTATAAGCATGCTAAGATCTCTATCAGATTTCCCTGTAGTCTGCTCTCATACCAAGATCTCTTTATTTCAGTCCCCTAGTATATATATGTAGCGTACTGATACATCAACATTCTTTCCATGTCAACATATTATTCTAAAGCTCCGAACTTATTTTTATGTGTTTATCCACGTATCTGTGTTAATTTGATAATGGTCTTATTACTTACTTGACAGGATTGCGTACATATCTGTGTGCATGTGATTAGTGTAAATGGCTTAAGTTTATCGAGGTGTCCCTCTTATAAGTAATTTTAGTGAAAGGAAGAAGCACATGTCAATAAATGGTTAAAGCTTGCTAGGTCACAACAAATATTATAGTTGGCGACATTTAATTGACCATCTAATTGTTTCTATGTCCTTGCTATGGATGAGTTCCTTGACATATAAATTTAATCGAAACCACCAGCTGCTAGATTTACAGAAATATTTTTTTCTCTGAAACAGAGAAAGCTTTAATTGCGTGAAAATGGTGTTTATCTTCATCGAGTACGAGTTTGTTTCACCTGATACCTAATCACTCAAGGTAAAAAATCCAAAGATAATGGGGTGTGGGGGTATGAATTAAAACTCAGAATCCATCGGTTCCTTGCTAAGGACATTCCTCTTTCCACTTTTTGGCACATGGTTGACTTCTTCAGGCTCCAACCTATTGGAATCCATGGTTCTGGTGTTGGAATGCAAAAGGAGGGAGATGTGTTTTATTGCAATCAAAATCTGTGGCCCCTAGTTTTTCCTTAGATTACATATGTACAGAGGGAGCTTTAATGAAAACGGCAGACACATTAGGTTATCTGATTCGCGTTTGATTATCCAGACAGCAAGCACACCTCCCGGAATTCATTTTTTTCTATCTCCGCATGTACAAGTGTCTGAAGAACATGGAGCCATCCAATCTCTTATTATTATTTGTGAAGATTTTCTCTCTCTGTTTAAAACATCAGGTGCGTAAGTCTATTATAATTCCAGTTTGATGTTGCAATGAAAGCTTGAGTTGCTCATTGTTTTATTTTTCTTTGATCTTTCAATGGTTTTATGTAAATTCACTGGATAATTTTGATATGTGTCTGCATGGAAAGAAAAAAAGAATTTATGATTTATAAAAGATTTACTGTTCCTCAAAATATGATACATTTGGCAGCTAGCTTAATATTTTAGTAATTCAATTCAGTAAACCCATCAGAATGAATGCAATACCAATATAAACAAATTAGGACATAAATTCTTCCAGCTTTAATAAATTTTTTAGGTCAAGCAATTTCATATTATCGTGCCTGTATATTTAAAAAATAAACAGCAATTTAAAAAGTTCACCAGGATATGAACTTGGTTTGTCATGTGATCAAATCCTGCGAAGCCCAAAGGCTTCTCAGAAGATTTGATCATGTACCAACCAAGTACATTTCCTGATGAACTTTTAAACATTGCTGTTTATTACTTATATTTACATTTGTAAAAGGAAAATCGTTCAGAATTGTTAAAATTACCGTGTTTTTTTGTTTACAATAATCCAATTGATAAGCATGTGCTATAATCATTGTGACGTCATGAAAATGTTAACAGAGAATTGAACGTTTTCGCTATTTTTTAAGTTCATATAAGGAAGCATTTTTGCAAATGTAAAAATAAAAATTGAAATAAGGGATTGCATGGACACTTAAAGTTTGCAGAAAAGGGGAACTTTGCGAACCTAGTACACGTTCTACGTCCGTCCTTATCTTTGTGGAGTAACTTGAGGATAATTTTGTAGTGGGAGGTAATTCTTTACTAATTCTGAAAAAGAGATATGTAATGTAGAATGTTTTTTTAGTGTTTCAAGTGATTTTGCTGCATTTGTGAGTTTCATGAAGTACTGGTATTTACACTCCTTTTTTTTCATTTACTTCCTCATTATCGGAAAGGGCAATTAAGATATCCCTGTCGGGAAGGAAACAAATTTATATTTGAATGATTTCAGTACTGGTTCAACGGTGTAATTTTGTAACAATTGCTGTACAAAAGGATGCGAAATGGAGTGATGCATAAAATTACATGATGTTTTACAAGGGTGTAGACAATATGCGGAGATGTCACTTACCACAGCTATATCATCAGCGAGCTGCTTCTCCATACAGATTGTGTTATTCACTACAGGAAGTCACTTGCAGATGTATAGATTGCAAATTATGTACTGTTTTACGTACAACAGTAAAAAGCTCTTCTCTTGAATGGGAAGTACATGTACAGTAAACGACTAGTTTATGGGTAAATTTCATCTTTGTGCTTTTATTGGTTCATAAAGTACATTTGATCGACTGACCATAATAACTAATATAAAAGACACTTTATAGGTAAGTGGAATTTTTATAAAGTTTTTACACTAGGCTTATTATCTTCCATTATAGTTTATATGTTAAATGAATGTACAGTAGAAAGTAAAAGTCCTTTGGGAAAACCGCAACATTTTCATGAATTATGATACATAAGCTTACTGGTAGTTTGAAAACAGACAGATATTTATATTGATTCAATATAGAACGCTATGTTTAAGGTGAATCATGCTGCTTTTTAATGGGTAAAATTGGATAGATTCTTGATACATTGAGATATTTATATTTATTCTCTTAAAGTATGGTAATATTAGTAACTTCTGGTATTGGACGTATATATCACCATTGTCACATCTAGATATTTATTCATTATAAATTAATTGAAAGTATAAATGAACCTAATTCTCTATCACTTCAAAAAAGGTTACCCTTCATTATCACCATACACAGAAAGTTGCGCCAGATGCTTTTTCTATTGTCTGTGGGCATGCTTTATCTTGACAAGAAGCTAGGAGTCAAGCTGGAAGCAAAAATGAGGAGCAAAAGAATTCTGGCATGAATTCCAGGGAAGTCAGATTTACCTGCAGATCATAGGCAATGTATCAAATGCTGGCTGACATGATAGTGTCTTGGGAGGCAATAATGTCTTGGTTCCTGGGGAGAAGTGAAGCATAAAATGCTGTTATTCCAGGCGCCAAACAATGATGCACTTACATATCAATCATACCTATAGTAAACAAGATCATAATGTGGTGCTAGGGAGTAACGAAAATGACCCATTTCCAAATTTTCCCACAGGTTTTTTTTGGCAGTCTATTGCATATGGTATTTTTTGCGATCAAGCTGTGATGTCAGTGCTGTGGTAGTAATTTTGACACAGCTGTTGTCTGTTTCGGAGAACTTTGTCAAATTAGTTAGCTTATCGGAGGAATTTTCAGTGATGATCATGGAGAAAAACAGATCCGTACACAGCTTTGATAGCCTTCATTGGCTCCCGTCTGCTCCCTGTAATTTGTGCTGTGATAAATTGAAAGCAAGGTATTTTGCACTTGATAAAAGTGCTTTGTTTCAGAGGTTGGTGTGTTTAGTTTATCTGACACAGAGGAGTTATAGTGAGGGAGTTATATTGGAAATTTGATCTCTCATTTGAAGAGAAGAAGAACTACAGTATATTTCTTTAGGATGTAGCATCACACATTTGTTGGCAAAGATAAATGCAGTCTCAAAGCAATTTTTTAAATAATGTTTCTCTTATAAATGAGTATTTTGTCAGTCTTTTCATTGAAAAGTAAGCATTTGTAACCCAAAGGTATTCATTTTTCCAATATATGTAATACGTAAGAAGTTTAAGTTTTATTATCGATAAAGGTGGTGCAAAGCTGTACAACTTCTTGAGATATTGCATAATCAACATTTTATGTTGTGTTGGCACTGAGGTATAGCATTTGGATGCAAAGGGTAATGGCTTCAGAATATGCAGTTTAACACTTCAAATGTGTTTTTTAACCAAAAACTCACACTTTCTATACTCTGAACACTTTAAGTCATTTAGCCGAATTTTCAACCATAGACTATTTTACATGCAGCTTTATTCTGTGAGCGTAAGGTGAGGTGGTTATTTGAGTGTTTGATCTTCATAGAAGAAGATGTCTTCCACCATGCAGAATTCTTAGTCTGATATCAATTTTGTTCTCATTCAATTCTGTTATGGTTGGTTGTGTTTGGCTTGAGAGACTGCTAGCACTGGAGCATTTGCAGACGCTACAGGTTCTAGAATTTCTGGTTGTAATGTGGCATAAATTTTTTAATTCCTCCATAAATAAATATAAAGAACACAGTCAAAAAACTTTGCCAAAAACTGATAGGGAGTAAAATTGATTGATTCATGATCTGTGCTTTCAAACAATTTAAATACAATATAAAAGAATTCTTGAGATTTTAGGGGCATGTGCTTTGTACTTATAGATATATCTTTAACGTCTGAAATAATCCATATTGTACATATTGCAAACGGCAGGAAAGCACTTCCTGAGAGTTCTATGTGATGCATTACTAGGTGCAAGTATCGGGATAATGTATGGAGACAGCGGTAATATCCCACACAGGCAGGTTCAGTATGAGTTATGGCCCTTTGGAATGCACCTGTATAAGAATTATGAGTCAGCTAGAAAACTAAACAGAGATCTTGGGAACGTTCTAAACTAGCCTGATATAGTATTGTCAGGAATGTCAAGTGGCCATTAAGCTGGTCAAGATATATCAACGTCAGCTAAAATTGATTTTGAAAATGACCTTGAGTGTATTGTATTCCAGAGGTTTCAACAAGTGGTTTTTCTATGAATATGATTCAATAACTAATATGTTTGGATGAATTCCAACATTCTAGAAATCACAAAAGCATGATATTGTGAGGTCAAGGTGACTTAAGTTTTAGTTCTCTTTGCCATCATAGTTTCTAAATAAGTCATAGAGTTTCCAAATGAACCTGGTATGATATCCATGGAAAACTAGTAAGTGACATTTAGGTGTTCTATGAGATATCGTTTATAATCCATCTAATTTGAAAATTTAAGGTGGATGAGGTTATATTGTTATGGTTAGTCATATGGTATACTGTTAGAATTCTGGATCAATGATACAGACATCTAGCTAAGATGTCAACAATTGTTATTGACATTCGAGAACATTGTTGCTGTTTTGTTACAAAAAATACCAGTAACATTGAACTTTATGTAGAATGATCAACAATTATGTAACCCCATAACATATTATTTTGTTATATTCTATCATTGTAATATATTTAAATTTTTGACAAGTCAGCATGAAAACAGAGAGTAGCAATTGATATATTTTTAGCAACATGACTTAAAAATTTGATGTAATATCTAGTCGAGCTAAATAAACTTTACTACCTATCCCAAATTCAACACTAAGAAAAGTGTATTACAAATGATAGAGGTTGATATGGCAGCACTCCTTGGGCTTCTTCAAGTAAAGTTATGTAAACTGTACATTGCCAAATGTTTTTTTCACATATGAGCGGGAATCAAGGACTTACACTCCCCCATCATAATCAGAGTCAGATGGGTGATTGAATCAGCAGCCAGCAGAGGCTTGGCGGGAGTTGCACAACAGCGATCCCGCTCAGATTTAGATTGTTTTAAAAAATTTATTGTGTCTGTTTTTTGAAAATTGTGTAATAATGCGGATTTGGTATCAGCCAGGTATGTTTTGTATTTTTAGATATTTCAGATTGAGTCTTGAACATTCATGGTTCAGGAATTCTTTCTGCAACAATCCACTGTAATCAGAAGGTTTAAAATTTTTATTAAATGTTCAACATATTGGCACGCTTTTGAAAAAGTTATTGCACATTTTGTGTAGTATTGAGTTAGTATATTTTATGTCATCAATGGAACTTCTATTTATTTCCTTTGGATCTTAATAACTCAATCAAGGGGCATCTTATTAAGTCATCATCATTAGGTTTCATTACAGGTACATTAACGTCATGATGAAATTGAAACTCTAAAATTCAAATCTGGTTTATTATGGTTATCAACCATTACCTGAGTACATGGATTACCAGTACAAATGATTTTTTTTCATTGGTTTGATTCAAGGCATGGATTAAGTTGCAATAAGTCATGAAGAGTGTAGCTCATTAAGTAGTTAGAAACAGGTAGATCTTATCAGTGATGTAAGATGTATAGGTCCTGACCTGTTCATGATGAGAGTATATTTAGTACTAGTGGTCAAGCTTAGATCTTCTGTGATCATGTAACTTGTTTGAAGATTCATAATGTTGGCAGCAGTTTCATGGTCATATTGAAAGGGATTTTTGCTCAACTTAAGTTAGTGTCATAACTCATAATGTTTTCATGCAATTCAATTCAGATAATATTATTAATTACCCGGGTATTTAATAAACAGCACTTTTTTAAAACCTAGCTCATTGAAACAGGGAATTTTAATTGCAGCAATAGTTCAATGTACCGGGTAATTGATGACAGCATTTCCTGTCAATGTTTACTTGTTGCACAATTTGTTGACTGTTGTACAGTTAGTCAGACAGAAGATGGGCCAGCATCTGGCTTGTCTTGTTTACAGTGAGGTATACTCGATACAGATCATTAGTCAGATGTTCTGCGGGCACCCACAAGCAATGAACTTGGGTAATGAAGTGAAAAAGAAGAAGGAAACATGAATTCTTGGCCAATTTGTGAGAAAAAAACAGTTGTTAACATCAGAACTTTGACATCTCATTTACTGCTGTTTTTACAGCTTTTTTTTTTTTAAGTTTCCTGAAGATTTGCTGTTTGTTTTTTGCTGCAGGTTTAGGAAAAATGGTTTTGATATCTTGTTTACGAATTGTAGAACCAACCAAAAAATTTCATGTATTGGTAAATTTAAAAGCACTTTGCATAATGTACAAATGATGCGTGTATGGAGACTCAGGACACATCTTCATATAGTTACTCATTTGCCTTCAAGCATACTATGATCAATAACAAGGGTTTTTAGAAAAATGCTCACACACACGTGAATGAATGCAGCATTGCAGGGTTCCTTAAGTTTAAAATCCTTAGTGATGTAACAGTCATCTTCATCATCATCATCAAACCATTATCATCAGCAGCAGAGCATTGTGCATTGATTCACCTTTGGCTATGTTTTGTATCTGAATGCATCTTTCCTCCAAGGAATTTGATATTGGCATTGAAATATGGTTGACTTGGGACTTTACTGCTGCCATGGCTCAAGCAGTGCTAATTTGTAGGTGCTAATTGAGGATGGAAGAATAATGGCTTTTACAGATTGAACATGCTTTTCATTAGTGTTAGAAAAAATATTTTGGCAGTGATAAACTGATATTTCAGGTATTTCAAATTTCATATCAAACCAATATGCTAGCAATCACTTCAGGAGTCATCTAGTCCTGTATTTCGGGGAGAACTTTTGATCAGATTTTGCCTATAAGGAGAGTGATTTTGGATGTTTATTTTTGCAATATATATTGAATGAACACAGTACAGTAATAAAATGTTAATCAAGACATTTTGATGTTTAAAGTAATACAATTTATAAGTTTACATTGATATTACTGATTTACCCACAGAAAGAGGTAAAATAAAAAGTAAAAGAGAAGGAAGTCTCAGCTTGTTGTACATGTATTAGCAGGAAATAAATTAAGATACTGTGCAAAGAGTAGTTATGCAAGATCTTGCGTCAAGGGGGGGGGGGGGGGGTCAACAAAATTTATTCTGATATATATGTACATGCTTATTTAAATGCTTTTGTGGAAAATAAAGGGGCCTGAAAATAGTGGCAGAATCAAATGTTTACATTTATAATTTTTCTTGTGTTTTTGAAAATGTATCATGCAATATGTTATTGAGCGAGAGTTTCTCTTAATACACAAATTTAATTACCAGTAAGAATACCTAAATTGAGTGGATGACTAATTAGAGAAAGTTAGATAAATATAAGTAAGTATTTCCCTTCAGGGTACAGCTCACACAGCAGGGTGCATTAATTGAGGTGTCGGTGACACCGATGAATATATACTGATCAATAAACCATATGTACATACTATATATTTTATTGTATGATGTGTACACTACAGTGAAGCAGTGATGGTTTTTTTGGTCATTGTAGGTCTGTATCGGGGCTCTGTGATTGGTGGACCAAGGACCTTAGTGACCCAAATTTCAGACAATGTCGCTCATCGAAATTCCTGGTCCTCTAAGAGGAAGTCTCTTCCTGGCGCCTTGGCAATGACCTTGGATCCCATGAAGGAAGAAAGCTTTGAAAAGAAAATGGCCACAATTGCAATGTCATCTCATGATCCAAGAATGTCAAGGTTACATGGTAAAGAAGATGGACCAGATGATGATGAGGAATGGGCGAAGGTAAGCATCATAATGTCAAATGAGCTGGCTTCATTTTAATTTAGAGTGAAAACTTATGAATATGCTTTAAAACTTCCTCTAATAGAACCAGGATTTTCTCAGTCCTTTTTTATCGCCTTGATTTAAATATTATCAGAGTTTAAGGTACATATTCAGGTGATGGTAGAAAAAGTGGTCTGTATTGATAGGAACATGGCACATTGTACTGTTAACCAACTGTTATAGGGTACAAGAAATACTCTCAATGCCCCTGTTCAAATCATTATGAATTACTGCAATATACTGCAAAAATACATGATAATATGATTGAAGTCAGATAGCTAGGAAAGGCAAAACTTTGTCATTGGGAATATTATATTTTAAAGTTGGTTTACAGAACTACATGAAACCTTAAGCTATCTTAGAGGCAATATTTTATCCTCATTTTGATATTTTGACATGTATTATGAAATGTAAATTCTTATGAGATGTTTATATTTTGGAAACGCGAAATTAGAATTAATTTGACCTTTGACCTTTAGATTGCGGATATTGTCTCTAGTTTTGGAGGAGACATTGGTGTGTACACTGACCTGCCGTCATTTGAGGCCGAAATACAGATGCTCAACCGAGGTACACCAGCATGCTGTGAAGGCACACATTGTCTTGTGTGTCCATACCAATTTCAGAATTATTCACATCTTCACACAATAATCTGCCCATATTCTAGGCCATGCATGAACAGAATGAAATCTATTACCAATTTCAGTACCAATTTCTTTTTGTGATTGCTGATTCTCATACTAATACATTCCTCTTTACATGGAACATTCTGAGCTTGCAGATACTATATAGCTTAAAAAGGCAGATAATTTTAGGCTTGCTAGAACAGAAGAGGAAATCGTCAGTAATGGAGTGTTTTTTCCAAAATATCACTCAAACTTTTAAAACAAAATCAATTCAAAATCCCATTATGATGGATATATATATCGAAATTGAACATGCTAGTACATATTACATGTAATTAACAATAAATTGGAATATATATACACTGAACAGATACTGGTAACAACACTAAGGTTGCAGAGTAGAAGTATAGACTAAGGAACGGGCACTAGTTTTAAAGACAAAAAACTGGACGAGGTCCCAATCTCCTCTAAACCCAGACTGGTTTCTAATTTCTCAGCTGACTAACCATTGAATTAACAAGATTTTTTGTGGATTTCAGGTTTCTTTTATATTTTTTCCTTCCTATTTATTCTACTAAAAGCGGCAGGACTTGTTTTTCCTTATTGAAAGCGCCAGATATCCTGTGAAACGATATCTATTTCCTTACAGTATTTGCATGACCTTTCTGCACTTGTAGTCTTGCATGTTCTTTAGATTGAGGACATTATGGCATCTTTTGGGGGTGGAATTGCGAGGGAGTCAGTGTTCATGCGAGAAATGGAACCCGCCTTTCTGAAAAAGTTAGCCGACAGTTTGCAACAGTGTATGTATTCATAATGTCTCATAGCTGGTTTATCCTGTTATGTCATCAATATCCTATCACACATAGACATAAGAACGACACTCAGATTAGAGTCTATAAAACATAAAGCACTTTAAGTAGCATCACAGCTTCACTCATGTTTAGAAGTTTTTAAGATTTCTAAATTAGTAAAACATAGCTACAGCACATATAACTAAGGAGTGAAAAAAAGTAAGTTTTAAATATGTTTGGGGTTATTGAATCCCCCCACCCACCCCCCCCCCCCCACCCCCATCTTCCACTGCCAACCTAATCCTCCCTTCCTACTCCCCCAATTACCAAATCAGATAGGAACAAAAAAATAACCAAAATGACATTAAGAAGCAGAGGATATCCTGAAACCCCCCCCCCCCCCCCCCAAAAAAAAAAATAATAAAAAAAACTTACCGTAATACTCCAGCTGCCAAAAATCTTTGGAATTCCAGCCACCATTTATTCTTAATAGATTTCTGTTGTAATTTTTACAATATCATGATTGTGTTGATTATTTTTGATATTTTGATAGAAAAATTGAAGAATGCGGTCAGGTTTGAAAAAAAAAGATTTGATAAAGTAAAGGAATCCACATTGTTCCCAGCTATTTCCTCTCTCTCTCTCTGCTTTGATTCTTTCAATGCTAAGGCCAAGTCATGCTGCAATTGCAGATTTCAAACTGATTCCATAATCTCTCCGATTTGAAAATTATTCTGAATATATCTTGCATGCTTTTTTAAAATAAATCTTGACTTGTTTGACTCTTTGCATTCCTGTGCAGATCTTCATCATTGATTATATGAAAGTATTCCCTGTTATAATATGATTAATGTTTCAATTTTTCTCTGTACAACATGTTGTATCGTAGCCAATTCAGTCATATGTATAGAGATAGTGGGGTCGATAAAAATCACTTGGTGCATGTTTGTAACAGATGGGATATGAGTCAAGATATTCATGCATCTGATATGAGTACATGTACCGGTACATGTAGGATAAAATGATAGGTACAAGAAAAAGGGAGAGGGGGTGGGAATTATGTGTAGATTTTTTACAAGAAATTTAACAAAAGTTATATTGGGAGTTAAAAATTGAGGAAAAAAATATTTTACATGTGTATGTAAAATGCATGTATTTTATTTTTTTTTTTAATTGTAAATCAGTACTAGTAATAGGGATAATTAATATGTTTTTATTCATTTTCATGTACCAATACTTTTGTATGTATGCATCTACATCTGTTGCTGTTTGATAGACCCTGGGAGGATTTTGAGTGTCGGGGAGTGGCTGGAGGAAAACGGCCTGGGACATTACGAGAACACTCTGGTCGCTAATGGCTTCGATCACACAGACTTCTTGGTGAGTTCTCAGTCATTTAAATGAGGCATCTGTTAATAGCATGGATGTTTTATCCATATTCATAGATGCAGGTGTATATTTACACAGTCAGGTATTATTAAAAAGCTGCACGATGCTTTTTTTTGCAGGGAGGAAAGATAATGGAGGAAAGTGACCTTGAAGCCATTGGAATTACCTCAGCAGAGCACAGAAAGAAGATCCTGGACTCAGCCAGAGCTCTGCCCCAGCTTACCCCGATAGGTAATCAAAGTACTGAAGCTACATGTAATTACTGCAGTTGCTTTTTTGTTTAGAGATCAAGATGATTTAGAAGTGCAACCTCATCACTGCATGCACCAATGTTGGAGCATTGCTGCTTTGATGGTAGTTAATTTTTCTACATTAATTTAAATCAAAGACTGGCATGATGATCATAGTATTCACAACCAAAAAATTAGATAAGAAGAGTGCATCTGACAGTAATATTTTACTTCCCTAAATAATTAAATGTACCGGTATTTAGATTTCTATGCAGAGCATAGGTAAGCCAGGGCTTTTTGTTCACATTTATGGTGAATGACTAAATACCAAAGTAAAATTTTCAAATCAACTAAGTATGCATACATGTTTCACTTAGATTGTTTCATTCACCATTGCATGGTTATCAGACAATTACATGAGTCCAATATAGTGTTGGTACGGAAATCATTTTGGATGTTTGGGACAAATGTAGCAATATATCCTTTATGTGCAACTGTTATAGACTGTTTGTTTAGAAGTGTTGTGTAAATATTTCAGACCCTGATAACCTCCCCCCTTCCGTCAGTGAATGGCTGAATTCGCTGCATCTGGGGGACAAGACGGAAACATTCATGAACAAGAACTTTGACACGATGGACCGAGTAATGAAACTGTGGGAAGTGGAGCTGATCAGTGTATTAGACATCACAGCTGTTGGGCACAGGAAGCGGATCCTGGCCTCGCTAGAACACAGGAAGAAGCCTGACCGACAGTTCACCAGCTTGGTACGACAAGGACAAAGAGAGATAACTCCTGCACTTCTCTGTCATATCCTAAATTGATTCAATTATACTTCATTCTTTTTACATGGAAGTGTTGTCATAACATGCAAATCATGTGTGTTATTTTTAACTTATTTTGAGTGAATTTACTCATTCGGTTTGATTTTTCATTGCTTTGCAAATTCAGTTAGAATAGATGCTATATCTAAAACCTATTGAGATTTTTGTATAGCATACAAATAATTTGATGACCATTGTAAAATATCTCCTATTTGCCAATCAATGCAAGCATTTCAAACAGAAGCACTATCTTTACCATTACACATGTAGTCAGGCTTTGATATATATATATGTCACCTTTTTAAAGTTTTTAATTTAGAGAGCTTCTGGGAATATGAATTAAAGATTTCTTATTTTTATTTAATTGTTTATGAATTATTATTTTTATTTTTTATTTTTAGAAGAGGCGCAATAAGGATGAGGATCGATCATCCTCAGAGCCTGAACTTAACCTTTACAAGGATTACACCAAGGTCAAACCTCTTGCCTCATCCTCCGAGGAGGACAACAAGGTATCCCAGTCCCTCCCAGATAGCAGTGAGGATGAGGAAGTTTTCCGCAAAGAACAGGTAAAACCTTCATCAGCAATACATGTAAACAGTAAAAAAATGCATAAATATATACTGAAGCTACAATCACATATCTGGAATTTTCTATGGTATATTATTTGCTAGTTTTGGAAAACGTAAAAATTGCAAAAAATTTTGGTTTGTGTGTATCTTAAAAAGGCCCAATATTGTGTTTGCATTGAAAAAATTACTCATGCAAAAAAAAAATTATTTAAAAATTACCTTTTATTTTTCAAAAATTGTACTAAAGAAAAAAAACAAATAATAAATTTACGTTTACCAGTATGATTCTATAGTGTTCAATATTTTCCTTGTAAATATAATTTACCGAGTTTTCAGTACTCTGATAAGAAGTAGTTAGTTGCATGATCCTTGATGAAAAGTAAAGTTTGGTTATTTGATGATCCTTTCAGGGTAAAGCTTTGAGGGACAGCTCTATACACATTCGCCCCCCTCACCAGGCTAACACCACCACCCCCATCAAACAGTGGAGGCACCGGCCCGAGATGTTGATCAAAGGCTGCTGTAACTACACCGCCCAGGTAACAGAGCAGAGTGAACTTGCGGCGTCTGTAGGGCTTATTATTGTAAATTCCTTATTAAAAGCGAGGAATTAATATCCGTGTAAAATCGCGAGAAGACTGTTTCGCGAATTCTAAAATCTCACTTTTAATTTTCGGACACATGTAATCTACATGAAACTATGATAAAATTTTGACATTCGCGATTTTGTGTTCTCGCGATTTGATGGAAAATCGTTGAATCGCGAAATTAAGTACTCGCGTATAATAAGGAATCTACAGTATTATATGTTTAAACTAGCTATGACATGGATAAGATGTAGAAACATCTCAAGTTTTGATTGATTCAGAAATAATCCAAACCAAGTCAACACCAAAAGTACAAAGAAAGACATCTTTGAACAATGTCAAAATTATTTAGGTTCAGAATTAAGGTTGACATTTGTTAAGCTAAGCAATGCATTTGTAAACAATTTTTAAAGTTAAAGGAAAGTTTTTATTCATTTTTGGACAGGTCATTTTACTATTCATGTCAGTTTCTTTATGAATTACAATTGATTTTCATAAGAAATAGAGGGGAAACTGTCTTCCTGTATGAAGCAAAAAAATAATAAAAGCTTCATATAACATAACAAAGTTTGACTGACTTAACAATATTAGTACAGAAGTTAATCCTAATCTCTGTAGGTATTGTATGAAATTTTCAATGCTTTCAGTATCTGGGATCTACGCTAGTCAGAGAACTTGTAGGGACGGAGTCAACGATAGAGGGAATCACCAAACTTAAGGTAGGTGTGTGAACCAGTGATTGGGGCAAGGAGAGTACGACATGCAGTGGTTTCATTGATATCCGAGGGCATCAATTTTGATTGACGTATACAGTAAAATTCAGTAGTTAGATCATTTACATTTGATATTTTTATACTGCAATTAGCATTTATTTTGTGAAACGGCTTGACAACAAAATTAAATGACAGAAATTGTTTGACAAATATTGATAAAACCACGTTAATACAAGAAAACAAATAAATGTTACTAAAAGGACTTTTATTGTTTCAACTTTGTAAAAAAAGGGAGGTAATTGAATAAGATGAAACCAACAAGTAATATATGTCTCTAATAATTGAATTTATGTATCAAAATACAATATGTTAATAAATATTTAACAGACATATGTTATAATATGAGTTATCTCATTAATTCGGTGAATGACCAATTTAAATGACTGATAAGGTCATAATATTAATCTTTCTTCTGCTAATTGTTCATTCTGAACTTTAATTTTAATTACATAACAAAATCTGATTGGCAGATGAAATATAAGAAAAAAATTCAGGTTGGTTAATTGTTGTAAGCTCTGTCAGTAGTTAGCTTTGGTGATCTTCTAAAACCTAAATCAATCACCTCTGTTGTGTTAGATTTTTAATAATTGTGTCATTTATTTCTGATATACTAGGTGTATGCATGACAAATGAAAATAGTTTCAGGTCTATTGAATTTAATGGTCTTTTTCTATTTTTGTTTTTAAGTTGAAATTGTTAGAGAAGGTAATTAATATGAATTAATGTGCAGTCATTTTTATTATTTTTTCCTCAGTTCCTGCATTTACTATTTTCTCTTTTTGTGCATAGATGCGCATGAGTCTGGGGTTCAACAAGAGTTATCATTCTTTGATCACTCAGTAATCAACTCATCCGACCACTAACAAAGCTACCTCCGTCACTTCATTAACTTTCTCTCTATCCAAGCATGGCAATTTCAAAATTTGATTTTGTTTAAGTAATACTGTATATCACTTCCCTGAAAAGTAAATATAAAAATTTAGCAGTACTTTTTAGATTACAAGATGTATGTTGTGTTCATGCATGTGTATAGTTTTCTGTGTTATTGATACTGTGCAGAAAACTCCAAAGCATGTTGCACTTAATATTGTTTGATTATAGATGACATGGCCTTGTGAAACCTTTGCTTGCATGTACAGGCAGTTCTCTTTTCCCAAACTTTTTGAATTGTTGTACACTATATTGTGTGCCATTTAATCCTCCTATGGACATCGGATTCAAATACAGGAGAAATAGTATTCCGCATTGGGAGGAGATGTAAAATAGCAAGGAGGAAATGTATATATATATAGAAATAATATGTAAAGATTAACTTGTTCTACCGTGAGAAATGAGGAAGTTAATGAACATATCATTTGTGGTAATTTATTTTGTTGTAAATAAATTGGGAGCAGATTTAAAATAGTGAAGAGCATTTTTAAGCATTTCCCAATGAACTCTGTATAATAGTATAGGATCATGGTGGAAAACAGTTTTAATGATCAAATTTTTAATTGCGCCCATATACTGATATATAGCATCTTGGTTAAAGTCAAGTGAAATTAATTGAGCATTAACGGAACCTCATACAATGTAGTCAGACTACTTTCTCTGACCAATCTATAGAAATAAGACTAAATATTGACAACCCTATATATTTCCTACGATGTAAATCATTGTAAGTAAAATTGAATTTTCGAGTAAAAAATCTGTATTATATTTTGATTCTTGCATGTTGCACTCTTTGTATGATATGGGAGAATATTAAGCATTTTGTCTCTGGGGAATTTGATAGGTTTCTGGGTTTGAAACGATGCTGCCTTTTTGCATGCTATAAATCTATATATATATTCTTTTTTTCAAATTTTGCTAAAACAGGGAAGAAAAAAACTGATTGAATCTTTTACTTCTAGTTGAAGGATTTAAAGATGAAATGTAAACTTGACTTTATATTTGATTGGACCCTTTCACTCCAGTGAGCTGAATGCATTCTCAATAACTCTGAATAATATCTCCGGCCATTGGAAGCCCATAAGTCATCTGTGATCAAAAGAAACTAGACATATCCACTGAAATCGGAGATTTAAAAAAGCATATTTCATTTCGGATGTTGATTCTCAAGGGAGTCCGGGCCAGAGCTTTAGAGTCATCGTTTATAGTTTAAGAGATGAGACAGTTTTGTTTTCTTCTGATCTGCGAGTTATATCAAATTTTCCGAGCCAGTACCCATGATATCAGGCAGTATTCAAGAGCCAAATTAATTTGAAAAATGCTAATTCTCGGCGCTCATCAGGAGCAGAAATCAAGCGAATAAAACAGAACATTTCTGTCCTATGGCTGTAAATGATGTGGTCTGGAAGAAATCCTCCGTTTCTGAGAAAATGATAAAGGCCACTCCAATCATTAATCATGTGACTTCTACACAGAGTTACGCATTAAAATTTCCTCTTTCTTGTCAACAGAAGTAATGGTGAAATATGAACTAATATGACTTGTCAGGTCTTCTTTTTAATCTCCTTGATCTTATTGAATTGGAGATGTTTAGAGCTGTCAACAGCTACTAAATAGCTTCCCCTATCTTTGTCCATTATTGGACAGTCAAGATTTATTTCACTCAGCATCTTAACTGCAGAATCTTTTTTTAATTTTTCGAGATTTAGTTGGAATCTGTTTTCTAATGGTGGATACATAGAAACTTGTCTGTCACATTTAAATCTCTGTTAACTTACATATATTATGCATGTTGCATTGAAATTTCTTAATTAGTAATTAAAAATGTCTTTTGATTGATTTTTTTTCAATATTTTTTTTTTCAACTTACATTATAAAAATACTCCAATAATGTATATAAAATTTTAAAAATTGTGAGCAAAAAATTAAAAAAAAATTTATGATTGATTTTTCCATATCAAATTTACTATAAGTTGAGAGATATTAATTTTCATTTTTAGAAATCAGCAGACGTCATTGCCAAAATCCCCACCATTTTGTTGTCAATTTCCTATAAAGGGGTCAAGTTCATTGATGCTAAGACCAAAAAAGTGATATGTGACCACGAGATAGGGAACATCTTCTGTGCCTGTCAGGACGCCCAGAGCATGAACTTCTTTGCTTACATCACTCGAGACAACCAAACAGCCAAACATTATTGTCATGTGTTCAACTGTCGGACAGCAGTAAGTGGATTGAGAGATCAAGAGAGAAAGATAAAGATGAGAGAGAGAGAGAGAGAGAGAGAGAGAGAGAGAGAGAGAGAGAGAGATTAACTGATATGTTGTGACAGGGTTTTTTGAATGTGTATTACTTGGTATCAATTTATCTGCATTTTGTATTAAAATATACATAACCTGTACACATTAATTTCTTCCCTATAAAGTCTTAAGTGATGGACATATGGAAATAACTGCAAATTTTAGCCAAAGATTGGACTTATTAGCAAGGATAAAAAATCTATCTGGCCCTTATAGTTTTTTGAACATATTGCTTTAGTGGTGCTATTGCCAGAAATAGATTTTCTTTTGATTTGTTATTAATCTGACATTAAAGTCTCAATATTTTGCAGACAGACTGCATGTCTCTTATGTTAAATAGAGAAACAACGACAGGAGAACTTGTAAATTCTCTTATCCTGAAGTGTTGAAATAGCATTATCTCCCTTTATACTGAATTTTACAGTTTGTTAAACATTTCTGGCTGAGTGGTTTTTAAGCTAGGAAGGGTTCCATAGATTTTCCCCCTGGCTGGGTTTTGGGAGGGGCTGGCTGATGAAGCAGCATCTGTCAGGGTCAGAGAGTGGGTCCCTCCCGGTAGGAGGGTGCATCTGTATGTTCCCTGTGTATTGTGTGAGAGGCCGTCACCTGAATTTTAGCTGAAATTCATATTCTAATTAAGTTAAAGTTAGAACGAATTCATGTAAACTCCCGCAGGGCAGTTCCTTGCCATGATGGAATTTTATGCTATCGAAGGAGGCTTTATTTAAAGAAGAGAACGATAAGTGTATTAGCATTAATTTGGTACAGAATTTAATCATAGTATTCAAACTTGTTAATTGTTATAAAATAATGTTATTATAAACGTAACATACAACTAAGATTTTCTTGTCTGAATTGTAGAATGCTTATACTGTGTGTAAATTGTACAACTTGTTTGAAGGATATCATCATCTATCCGTCAAACCTGGACCAAACTCTCTATTACACATGGAAGATCTTTGCCTACTTGTTGTTGAAGAAATGTCTTTGAGTTTGCGCAGTCATCTGCATGACCTCGTTCTGAAATGCATTCAAAATGGCGTCAGTTTCTAGAATTTAAGTTTTGCAAAATGGAATTGGAATTAATTTTTTTTCCATAAACTGAATACAATAACCTAAGATATATTTTCTTGTTGAGCTGTTTATTGTTCTCAAATTGAGACTCTTCAAAGTTCTGATTTCCAAGAAATAAATTCTTGCTGCAGAAAACCATCCTGAATAGACTTTGAAATACTTGGAGATTATAATGATCTGAAAAAAGTAATAATTCATTAGGGATTATTACAATGTTTACAGCGTCCATTAAGGGATTAACTTTTCAACAATTTATGGCATAGAAGTATTTAAATTTTTGCGGGCTCTGCATGTTCAATACCTTGAATATGTTAACAATTCAAGTCCTTTTATGATAATTACACAAGAAGTCATGTAGGGAAGGGTTATAATTATTTTACACCTGTAGCATTGTGCCAGTTTTGTAAGAAATAAAATATTTAAGAGAAAATCGGTACGTCCACTCGAACTAAACTGTTTACATCATAAATCATTAAATGGTTTTCTTCTAGTTCGATATGCATTCATGGTACCACTGAATAGCTGGATGCCCTAAATATAAAATTTGCCAAAGAGTGCAAAAAATAACTGAAACTTACAACAAAAGTTCTAATGGATCTCGGCAAGCTATCCCTTCATGTCATTGCTGCAATTAAGGTTGCTCAGCGTTTACCATAATGACTAAAGTGAATTGGGAGACTTGTGTAATTATGATGTATTTGTTATTGGGGCTGCATTAAATGATATTGATATATGTTTCTCAATAATTGTGCATTGTCCAGAAAAGCCTTAAAAATGATTGATTCGTCGAAGCTGTTTTGTTTGATATCAATGAATTTTTTTTTCGCCACAGTTTAAATATTGCATTTTTTAACTTCTTCTTTTTTTTCTGAAGGAAAGAGGAGAATCAATGAAAACATTTATCATGATCTGCGATTTAAAGATAACGGGCATTTATTTGATATTAAAGGCACACCTTTTGTGAGCAAATTTGGAAGCAAAGAGGAAAATGTGATGATTTTGATAGTGCAATTTTATCTGATCTTGGCCACAAAAGATTTAAATTCTTGGGGTTCAAAAGTCA